>NC_047659.1:14279188-14522549 GCF_011762505.2 Arvicanthis niloticus | reverse complement strand
ATATACTGGAGAAGCTACTATAGAAATGTACATTAGAATTTTTTACTATGCCTGACATTCTGTGGCCAACTCATGTGAGGTCTACTTGTGTTTTCCATGAGAACTCCAGTTTTGCACTTTGGAGCATTTCAACACTGTGAGTTTCACATGAGCATGCTCAACTATAGTCTCACCTCAGAATGTTCCAAGATAGGGAACTCTAGATTCCCAGAGCACCTAGTAAAGACAATACACATACTGACTGTCATGGAAAAGGCTGACCTTTTAGCACTTGGATACATTCTATATTATATCTACTCCTGAAAATACTCTCCACTCATAAGGCAGTACGACAGGTGGTCCAAAATCCCAAAGGAAGATTGAATATTTTCCAACAACCTACCTGTTTTGGTGCCTAATTGTTTTTCTATTTCATTGGACAAGGTCAGATTGGAGGTATAACCTCTAGAGTGAATTAAACTCATTAAAAATGATGGAGACTATTATGTCCTGTTTGTCATGCATAAGATGGGCAAAGCCAAGACTGGATCAAGCTCCCATGAGTTCTTAAAGGAACAATTTTCTTGGTTTAGGAAATTTTTAACAAGTTCTCATACCACAGGGTTGACTGTAAAGTGGGCTTGTCAGTGACTGAACACAACTTAATACCCATCAGAAAAAGATGACAGTAGCAACTTTTAACCAACAGGGCTTGTTCCAAAGGACACTCTGGCAGTGCAGCCTTTTGTGCCTTGACGTACTATTGGGATTCAGCTTCATGACTGTAGCTTTTCTCTTTCTTACCTTACGGAATGGTTTCAGCATACAAAGCAGATCTTTTTGTTACGGATTCCTCATTAAGTGGTAGCGCTAGCCTGGAAACATTATCTTCCTGAAGTTCTCTATCAACTTCCTCACCTTGATGATAGAATCAATGCCAAAACTCAAAAATGCATTCCCTAATTCCATTTATCTTTAAGGGTAAGAGGCTTTTGTCTAATTGAGAACTTGGAGTAAAATCTTCCTGTAGAAAATAGAAACAGCATCCTATATGTTTCCTATAATAACAGGTCACTCATTGAACGAATAATTGACATTAGTGAACTGGTGAAGGCTAGTTAAATGTGTAGCGTAGCCTATTTGAAATTTAATTGTGTTTTTCTATTCCGTTCTCAACTGAATATACTTTACCTTGTTCCATCAAACAAAGAATTGTTTTTGGGACAATGATGTGTATGCCTTTAGTCCCAATCACTTGAGAGAGAGACACAGTACTTATCTCTGAAGCTGAAGCCAGCCTGTTCTACAGAGCAAGGTCCAGGACACCAGGGATATACAGAGAAAGGGAAGCCCTGTCTCAAATACAAACCAACAACAAAACAATAGTATCATAAATAGAACAGACTTCCATTTTCCTTTCTTTAGGTGGCTAGGCCACACTATTTTACAGCATTCAGGGATCAGTAAAGATATTACGAACCAGAACAACTGTGGAAAATGAAGCCTCAGCAGAACCTGGAAGATGAACAGTTACTTGGTAAAATAATGCCTATAAAAGTTATAAATGAAATCTATATACTTCAAGTGTATTCTGAATCTCCTAGTGTTGGGAAGTGCCACTCCTTTCTTAATCTGCTGATCTCTGTGCTCAGGTACCTGTAGCTGAAGCTGTATAGTACAATTTGAAGTGACTTGACCAATTATCAGTGCTTAGCTGTATAACTTCCATTCTTCCCTGAAAACCCTGGGTCTTGGCATTTCTATGAATCAACTGGACCAGATCATCCCAGAGCCTTTTGGTCCTTTCTAACACCTGTGCTTCTGATTTTCAAACCAAAAGTCATGATAGCCTGTATAATATAGTTTTTGTAAGCATTTTTATAGGTAGATTACTAGAGAGTTCACCATGTAATCAGTGACTGACTGCTTAACCAAATAAACTGTTTTGTGTAAAGAATCAGTTGTCTCACTTTAGATCAATAGCAATGTTCTTGCTACATCATTTAAAGGTGGCGAGGAATTTTTGGTGCCAAACAGTTACTTTGAAAATATTCAATGTGCAATTCTAAAAGCACAAGCATATATGCCATAAACAAAATATTTTCATTTTTTCCATTAGCTCTCTTACTTGCTGTAACGTAATGTTTAGCCAGAAACTGTTCTTGCTGGTTCACTCAGGCTGTTTTTAAAATGCAGAATTACAGAGCCTTTCCTTCTGGGTGAGTGCTGTAGAAAGATTTGGATAGAAGAATGATTTTGTCAGGTGACAAGAGAACTCATCCTTAGACACTGGCACTGTGGGTTACTGTGGGGATTGATTCTGTGTGCAATGAGAGGAGAGCCGAACATCTGACAGCAGTGGAAGCTTCTCCTCCAGCACACTTGGAGCTATGAAAAAAAGACTTAAATAAGCAGCAGTTAAAAAGAACATGATAGGAAACACTCTGTGGTCTTCATTTGAGTCTTTAAAATTTTTATTTCTTGTTATTCCCTGTGGAAACAGAATTGTTCAACACTTTTTTTTTTTTGAATTACGATTGGCACCAAACACAGTGGACAGAGAAGTATAATTTGTTGGAAAGCAGATCGTGTCTTCAGGAGTTCACTAGATAGTTAAATAGCTTTTTCTAAACTTTCTGATTCATTAATTCATTCTTTTAGAAATATAAAACAGAGTATTGCTGTAGTAGGGACACATTCTGCTGTTGCCCCAAAGTGAGGGAACACAGTGTGCTCAGAGCCATGGATGGCAAGAGAGTGGAGGAGCTGCTGGCCAAGGCGAGCAAGAGGAAGATGGAGAAGCTGCAGCTCATCAAGGTACACAGGAGCTAGAGCTGGAATTCGACCTGGGAACTTGCTGGCTTAGGACCACAATCCCCCGACAGTGCTGCGCCAGGCCAGGCCCCTCACTGGAGGCTGAGCTGCAGGCCCTGGCGCGGGACAACATGCAGCTTCTCATCAACAGCTACTGGCAGCTGCAGACCATGGAGCACATGGAGAGGCGGTGGTAGTGCGCTTGCTGGAGCTGCCATATGCCTGCCCTGCGAAAAGTTGCTGCCCTGGCCCTGCCCCTCACACCGCTGGCCTTAAGGCCCCATCCATCATCCCAAAAGAAGACCAACCTCATGTGGTGATGTGATGGACAGTGGGGGTGTCTTGGGGCTACAAGCGCGCACAGGAGACCCTAAGGAATGGCTCATCAAGGTGTCCCAGAGTGCTAACCCCATGGAAGACCAGTTTCACCAGAGGATTCAGGCCAAGAAAGAATGCGCTGGCCAAGAAAGATGAACCTTCTGTAGAACCTGGCCTGCGAGCACAAGATGCAGATGCCCAGATCTACAGCTGGGCTGCACCCTAAGGGACACAGCAGTAATAAGAGTGCTTCGGTGGGAAGCTTCCAGGAGTGCCTCCCCAAGGAGAAAACGCCCCAAGAGCTCTGGCAGAAGAGGAGTTTCAGCCCCCCCCTTTGGGGGAGCTACTTCGAATCATGAACAGTAATAAACCTCAGCTGGACGTGACCAGGGCCACCACAAACAGATGAGGGACGAGGTCCCAAGAGGAGCCTGCAAGAGGGGAAAGATGAGCCAGAAAGGCAAGAGAAAAGTGGGCCAGGCCAACAGTCCTGCAAGAGAAGGCAGCCTGCCTGCTGGGTCAGGGAGAGAAAAATGAAAGGAGGCTGGGAGGCAAGAGCATTCCAGCCACCTTAGTCAGGGGGCAAGAGAGACAGGTGCTGGCGCGCCGGTGGAGAGGAGGAGTATCTCCCCTCTGGACCTGTTCTGAAAAGCTATACTGTACTAAAGGTTAAGTTTTGTGTGTTGCAGGCTGGCTCAGGAGGTGGGTGCTGTCCTCAGTGAGATTGACATTGAAGTGACAGGTTTGCCTCCCAAGAGAGTCAGTGCTGGACTATGAACTAAGGGAGACGCTGACTGAATATATTATGTATTTTGGAACATGAGAATTATAGAAATGATATGGTCAGAACCGGATAAGTTAAGGCCTGCCTTTTTTATCTTGACTTTGGATACTGGGTAAGAGTTGATCAGATTTCTTAGTTTGTAGTAGATTGGTTTCAACATTTTTGCATTATTTTTGTAACAAACCTTTATTGTATTTATCAAAGCAAAGAGGATGGGGGAAAATTACGTCCACCTGCGATTTACGAGTATTGTAAAGGTATGCTTTACCTGATGTTTGCTTTTAACTTTTACTGTTGGTAGGGGTTGTATGTGAAGTCATACCTGGGTACCAGTATGGAGTGTGCTTGAGATAAAAACAAAGTAGTTACAAATGGTTATAAAAAGACCCCTCCCTGGGTGTGGTAGCCCATGCCTTTAATCCAGCACTGGGAGGCAGAGGCAGGCTGATTTCTGAGTTCGAGGCCAGCCTGGTCTACAGAGTGAATTCCAGGACAGCCAGGGCTACACAGAGAAACCCTTTCTCTGAAAAAAAATGGATAAATAAATAAAGAAATAATAATAAATAAATAAAAAATAAAAATGAAGACCCTTGTAATTAGGAAAACTACTGCTACTACTATTAATATTAAAGTATAGTGCTTTTTGATGTTGTTCAGGTTTGTGCTTTGGCCAGTGAATTGCTTTAAGTGATATATTGAAATCACACTAAGTAATGGTAAATTAACCTTGTAATGGTAATTAACTCCAAGAAAATGTTGTCATTTGTTTGTAACTGATGGCTTTTTGTTTAATTGGCTTGAGTTTCTGCAAGTGCTGGTCTGGATTCAGTATGGAGCCAAGGCTGAGGTTAGATGAGAGCAGCCACCCCAGCAGGAGAATTCATGTTTATTTCTGTCCTGGATGTTTTTCCCTGTTTCATTGTTTTATTTTTGGTCTTAATAAACTATCTTTTGCAAAATTAAATTATATATATATATATAATATATATATATATACAAAGAGTAAGACTATCAAATGAAATTCATACTTTCATTATTGAAATCACCCTGCTATTCCTACTGTTCTCATAAACCCACAAGCACATAATGAAATTCATTCTATACTAGGATTGACTATTATTCCAAATCTTTTCATTTTACCTAATAAATCCCCTGCTGTTTTCTCTGCAGAATTGCCACCTTTGATCATTGTCATAGTGATACTACCTGGCTGAAGAAGTAGCCCAGGACAACACAACAATTTGGAAAGACTTACATGATTTTTCACTCACTTACACCTGAGAGGTTAGGTCACATTGTACCATAGATTCAGAAGGCAGAAGCCACAGATGACAGTGCCAAACACAGTCCTTCCTGAACTACTGGACACATTTAAATGGAGGTTTCACTGGATCTCAGTGAACTCTTGAGTTCTCACTGGAACTCAGAAAGGTAGATATTGGAGAAGTGATGGCTATGGAACTACAGAGCAGCAATCCAATGTCCCTGTTGACCTTTGCTCAAGATGCCTACTATGTCTGGTTGTAATGGAGAAAAGGGAGAAAGTGGGGTTTTCTCTTCTGAAGAAAGACATAAAACTTTACAATTGGATATTCCCTGGATGAACTCCTTCCTATATTGCCATGAACAAGGGAGTTTACATTGCAAAAATGGGATTGTGGAAACACATGTCTGAGATATATTTAACAATGTCTCCCCTCAAGGCATGTGCACAATAAGAGATATAATCCAACTTGCATAAAATTAAAGGTGCAGGAGTAACCATTGTTGCCTTTGGGAAACGGACACCCTGGGGAAGTGGACTGTGTACATGAATGGTGCTAAGGGTAGATTTATCAATGGAGAAGAATCTCCCTCAAGCAAGAACCCTAGACCTTAAGGTACTAACAAAGATGAGCTGCCCATGCCAAGGCCTAACCAACTCTCCTCCCATCCAAGTGCTTGCCTTGTAATGAAGCAGAGAGAAATCTCTAGCTTTAAAAGGAAAGTTTCCAGGTGGTATCCCCTGAGTCAAAAGAGACCTCCAGGATAGGGTACCTCAGAAACTGGTCAATGTGGGGCAAGCTGGTCAGCAGGTAGGCCATGGCAGTTTCCAGAGACATCATCAGTCGTCACTTCCGGACAATCTCTTGTATCCAGGAGACCCTAGAATCTTCTGTGATGTCACCAGTGTTGTGGAACCACTGCCTGTGGGGTGTTCTTCAGAGCCTCTGGGTTCACAAGCATCATGTTGTCCATGCTGCTCAGGCTGTTTCATAGGGACATACAATACAACCAGAGACCAGACCTAGGCAGAAGGCATTCTGTAAAGCAGAAAGAAGGAGATGGCCCTGGGGAAGACCAGTGAGTCCTGGGCAGTGCATGGGGAAGCTTCCTGGGAAGGGGCCTTGAGCAGGTCCTTACAGGAAAGGGCTTAGCATCTGGAGCCTCAAAATTTCTCAATGGCAGACCCAGAGTCCAGAATTTCTGATGATTACTTTTCAGAGATCCAGGAATTGACAAGCCTTCATTTGCTTTGCTGAGAGATCTGAATTTCCTGCTGAGTGGCAAAGGATGCAGGAGAAAGTTCTGTGAGAATAACAAAGCCTTACTCTCAGGATAGAGTGCTGAAGCATTTTCATCCTCAATAGATTCCTGTAGGTTACATGAATATGTGATGCCAGAACAGAGGGGATAATCCCCTTGTCAAGTATCAAGGTCTCAGAGCTTTGGTCTGGATCACACATGATGTGGGCTGAATTACATTCTGGATAAGTGTAGTAGTGTGTGTTTTTCATCATGCATTTAAGAAGCAAGGATAGGTGTTGGCTTGTGGGAGATGTTTGGTGCTGGTGTTTATGGTCAATCTTTTTGTGCTAAGCAATACAGACTACATCTTCAGATATAACTGACAATGCCCTCAATTTCTTCTTGACTGGGAAAGCTTAAGCACATCAGGGTTAGTGGGACTGCAGTAGGGACTGAGCCATATGTTTAGTGATGGTGGTTGGGAGCAGGGACATAGGTGAGGAGTCCAGCTTGAAGATAGCTTTCCTGCTCTTTCAGGAATTCACTGTGTCTCTAGAATTCCCTCTTCCTCAGGCTTCTCTGTGGGAGTAAGTATGGTTTCTCTCCTTTTCCTGTCATATTTTCCCTACAAGTTTCCTTGTGTTTCTCTACCTGAAGGGTCTGTTGGGAAAGATCCTCCCAAGCCTACACCATCAGTGAGCAGGAGCAGAGAATGAAGAGGTTGGAGAAGCTCAAAAGGGACCTTGAAAGAATGAGAACGAGAGAGATAACTCCGGGGAATCCTGGCACATTATAATGTCAAGGATTTGAACAAGAGTAATCATTATGCCCAGTTCTCAGCTGACTATCTTGGGCCCTCTCTGTTGAACCCTAGATTTCCACATATCACAGAGGCTACAACTCCAGGCTATCCTCATGTCCAAATGCATTTTGCTATTGGATATTCAACAAGAACTTGAAGTTCAGAGGAGTGAGATGGGTCACAAGCTCTTTTGATTCCTCCAAAAGAAAACTATAGCCTGTGGCATGAATCATTCAGGAATAGCAGTATTAGTGTGTGAGCTCTTATCATGCATTTTAAGATGCCTGGACTGGTATTTGCTTTGTGGGAGATGCTAGCTGCTGTGGTGTTTACGGTGAATCATTTTTGTAATTTTCTGGAGCTGCTTTGGGTCCATTTAGTCCTGTCAACAACTGGGAGGACCTGGTTCTATTTGCTGCCCCTCAGTGTGAGTGGATTTTTGGTAAGTCATCACTGCTTTTTTCAAATTCTGTTCAGTTTACACTGAGATAATGTCACATCACTGTATGCTTTGGCATTGTGATGGTGTATGTGTGTGTGTGTGTGTGTGTTGTGTGTGTATGTGTGTGTATGTTTGTCTCTGTGTGTGTATTCCACTTAAGATCCAGGGAGTCTGTGTAGTGTGATGGGGCTGGAGAATTTACCTGACTGACTTTTTAGGTAATGAGGTGATGAGGCCATGGAGGGTCACTTGTAGCATCACAGCACATGTCTCTGTGCGCACCTCTGATGGGCATTAGAAAATCCTGATATAGGCAGTAAACCTTTTCCTTGTAAATACTGAAGTTTGGGATTATTGTAGTGATAGAACCAAGAATTGAGAAAACCTTGTCTACAAGGTGAAGAAGTGTCATCACAGGTTTAGTTGACCTAGGACTGTGGCACAGGCTCCTGGAAAGTTCTTGAGACCTAATCTATTCCTTCAAGCCCCTCATAAGCCAAAGAAGTCAGCTCCCATTTTTTAGTTCCCTAGCTCTACTGTGCCCAGATCAATGTACCAAGTTTAATAAGCCACCAAGAGGACCCAGTACAAGGCATTAGGTTGTGGCATATATGGGCTGGGTAGTTCACGATTCAACTTGAATTGATGTAATCCTTGAATCCTTAGTTCAGGGATTATTTGTTCCTTCCACAGGTTCAACTTTGGAGACGACGATGCTGGAGATGCAACACGACCAGTGACTGAGCGATCTCAAAAACATTCCGCAGCAGATCAGTGAGGCTTGTATAAGTTGCCAGGAGTTGACTAAAATAATCAACTTTACAGGTGAGTGACTAACACTGTTGTTTCCCCAGCACTAGGCACAGAATGTGTCTGCCCATCATTTTCTTTAAAACAAAGTGAGGACTCTGGTTCTATACTTTTGCCTCTCAACAGGAAGCTTCCTCCCTCAAAGAAAGGCTCTAGGATTGTGATCTCTTGAACTCATTTTGATCAGTGTGATGAGCTGTGAGCCCCTCCAATCATTGTCCTTCCAAGTCAGTATCCTCTAAATAGAAAAGGTGTGCACCTTGATGGAGACATCAATCACCTTGAGTCTCTGGCCAGAAAACACATTTACAGATCTGGTTTGCATGAGACACATATAATGATGTGTACCTGTTGGGTCTTCTCTCTTCCTCCTAGGGAAGCTTTGACCTGTCTCTACCTAGAGGTGGTTCTCCATTCCAAGACATATATGCAATCATGGGTCCCATGTCCTCTTCTGGGAGATACATGAGTCCCTGTTGTGTCAGGGTTTTCAGAAGTACCTTGAGTCTTCTGGAATGTTGCTTTCTTCTGGTTTTGACTTTCCTATATGTGAGGTCCCATGGCTACTCTGGTCTGTAGTCTGGGGCTATCTGGGGATCAGGGCCATGATGAGAAGGGATGGTACTTGGAGAAGTGGAGGAAGATGAATGGTGCCTGGGAATAATCACCATTTCTTCTTTGTGGCTCAGCTCAGGAACTGTCACCTCCTGACCGAGTCTCTTCATATGAAGAGTGAAGTAAAAATGCTCTGGAATGAAACAGCAGCTGCTTAAGGAGCAGATTACACTGGAAGTGTGTTTCTAAGGAAACAAGGAGGCTATGTGTGGAGGCCAGCATGAAGATCTATGACAAATTTTTCCAAGCATATCCAACAGGTAAATGCATGGAGGATGCTTAGGAGCCGTTGCCCTCATGTCTAACCATAAACAATGTCAAGCCCAGATAACCATCCTCCACCTTGTCCAGGCACTCTCCTAATTCTTATCCAGTTGTTCTGTGATCATTTACAAGACTTTCTGTGGAGTTGGGCTCTCTCAAAAACAAGATGATTGGCAAGCACACCCTCCTGGTCACTACAAGCTGAATTTCATTAAGATAGATGGGGTGAACACACATTACACACCTACATGCCATGTACTAGAGGGGTTCTATGTGGCTGCCTCCTTTGCAGTAGCACAGAACATGAGTGATGAAGTCGGGCCTGTAGCTAGTTTGCTTTTTGACCCATGGCTCCAGCTGCATATGTAGGGGAGGTGGCCTTTTCAGACATAGGTGGGAGAGGGGTCCTTGGTCCCATGAGGCTAGATGCCCCAGTGTAGGGAGAATTCAGGGCATGTAGGTGTATGGGGGGTCAGTGGTGGTACATCCTCATTGAAGGAGGAGGAGGGGGATGGGATAGGGAGGTTCTGGTGGGGAAGATGAAGAAGGGGATACTGTCTGAAATGTAATAAATTTTCTAACAAAAATTATTTAAGAAAAAAGGTGGGGTTAGAGGTCTTGTGTCTTTTCTCTTCCTCAACCCTGGATTGCAACATGGTCTCCTAACTGAGCCTAGACCTTGGTTCATACTGACAGAGCCTGACAGATAGCTCATCCATCAGTCCTGTTTCTGTCATTGTTGCTAGAGTTCTTTCCTGTAGCTTGTATCACGAGCTGACTGGATGAACAGGGATGTTTGAAAGACTTCTCTCAGGCTGAGGGTTGGGTGAGAGATGTGAGGCTTCAAGAAAAAGATTTCTCAAACTCTCTCAACCTAGTCTGCAGAAGTTACTAATTTTTTTAGTAGTCCCCACGGATGGATTACAGAGTCCTGGGTCTCACATGAAACATCAGATATTCACAGTCTACTTCAGTGGTTTCCTCCTGCATTTTGGTTTCCTTACTGTTTCCCGCTCGTTTATGATTTCTGAATGTGTGTGGGGGGAGGGGGGTCATATGCATGTCTGTGACAATATGTATATAGACTGTGTGTGTTGAGAGGCCAGTTGATTCCATGTGGTTTTGATCAGTCTTTCTGTTTTGGTTAAGCTGTCTGACCAGCATCTTTGAATCTTCTGTCACCTCCCGGCAGAGCTCCTGGAATTGCTTTGTCTCAAGTAACTGCTACAAGGTTTCATAACTCACAGAGAGGAAGAACATGTTTATATGTTTCATTGTTTTGAGTTTTCTTTGTTGCTGTTGTAAGAAAACAATTTTTTAACTTAGAAGAAGCTAATGCTGTCTGCTCCACATGTCAGATACACAACTTGGCCCACTGTGCCTTCTTATGAGCTTTCTTGTCATTCAGTTGAAATCAGCAGGAAAGGAGGAGGGCGTTTGTTTGCGGATGGGTTTTACCCAAGACACATAGGCTCCACATAACCCACAGTTGAGTTTATTCAACCCTTTATCAAACAAACGAACCCATGTTGCCAACACTTAAAAGTCAATAATTTCACATTTAGCCTAGCCCACCCTTCTGAAATCTTACCATGTGACTTCAGTTTCCCCTTCCCAGTCCTTCCTTCATTCATTACAATTTCCTAGCCCGGGGTTTGAGGCCCACCCATGTGAGGAACACCACAAAGCAGACATGTAACTGTTGTAACCACAGCAGGATATGGGGCACAAGGGGTGCTCAGCAACAGCTGGCTGCACACATGAGACAAAGGTGGCCCCAAGGTGGTCCTATTCAAAGGAAACTTATGGACCTGAACACCAGCCTCTTGTTCTAAGATGGGAGTGTGGGGCTCACCACAGTGTCAGTTCACTTTGCATCAAGGGAAACATGAAACAGAGCAGCAGGTCATCATGCTGCTACACCTAGCTCAATAGAAACAAAGGAGACAAATAGTGGTGTAAAGTCAGATTGTCAACCATTGGTAGTGGAAATCTATTTATCACTATTGAAACTGGTTATAGAGGGAAATCTATTTACCCATATTGAAATCACTTGTACGAAAACCAAACACTTTAGTACATGGAGGTGAGTAGGAGGCTGCTGTGTCAAATCCATGGGCCTGAGAGTCAACAGGGTGGCTAAGGGTCTGTGTCCACCTCTATGCTTTTGGTGGATAGTGACTGCCTGCTGGAAGGTCAGGTGGCCTCATTGCATCTTCTCAGCATCCTAGTTTGTTTTCCTCATTACCTCCTACCATTTTTTCCAACTTTGCCTAAGCTTGACTCAGTTATCTTTGGCCTTGGAGTTTGTCCTGGGTATAACTCTGTGAACACTGAGTTGCTTGGTGTTGCATCTGCATCAAGCAGAAGGCCATACTATGATGAGTGCTAGAACAGGGCTGCCTCAGCAGCCCTTAGGCTCCTGGTAGTCTAAAGCACTCACCCTGTGTTCTGTCTGTAGCACTCTGTAAAGGCTGTCATTCAAAAGTGATTTGCTTTGAGTTAAATCATCCTCAAGAGGGCTGGAAGAAAAGAGGAACTTCAGACATGGCTGATGATATAAAATGGGGCAGCCCTGTGAGAAGCCATGTCCAACTCTTCAGAAACTGTATAGTTTTCTCTAGTCCCCATTGACCCAGCGACTCCTAGAACAAGAAGTAGGTGTCCACAGAGGAATTATTGCAAATCATGGTTGTAGTGGTACTTCACAGAGTTGCCCTGAAGTAGAAACTATCCAGAAGTTCTTCAGTCAAGGAGTGAACAAGTATACTGTAGTCCAGCCCTTCTATGGACTATTGCCTAGGGTGATCATACAAAACCACCATTTGGTCTTGAACTAGTTAGACATATTTTCCACAAAATTATCCCGGACAGGATCTCCTTATGTGAAGAAAGTCTCACTTTGCTCCTGTTACAGAGATTTCCTAGTTGTCTGGGCTCATAGCTTTGGTTACAAAGCCACACAGGCTGTGGAAAATGGAGGGCCTATGGAAGATGCTGCTAACTTTAGAGTCCCTGAGAAACAGTGAGCAAGATGCAGGAACTGGCTTGTCCACCCTGATCCCATGTGCCTTTGCTGGGAACCAAGCCGACTGGTGCACAGCCTTGGGAACTTCCTAAGCAGGCTTGCATACCAGGCCAAAACTCCATATTTACCTCCTTTGTTTATTAGAAAAGAATTTATTTTATTGAGCTGTCTATAGGCTATGCCTACTATGTTCGTGTCCCATTCAAGGTTTTTTTATTTTCTTTTTTCTTTTTTTTTTAATTAATCAGATTATGTTTGTGAGTACACTGTCTCTCTCATCAGACACCAGAAGAGGGCATCTGATTTTACTAAATGGTTTGTAGCCTACCTTGCGGTTTGGGGAATTGACCTGAGGACTTCCAAAGACAATCAGTGCTCCTAATTGCTGAGATATCTCTCCAGGATTTTGTCAATTCAAGCATTTATTTCTTATGGCTTTATAGTGTCCTTGATGATGTCTTATATTAACATGAACAGGGAAAGTCAAAATGTTCCTGCAACTGTATGTAGAACATGTGCTTTTGTGTGTTCAGGAATGTGTGTGTGTCTGTCTTTGGCGGGTGATTGTGTGTGTGTCTATGTATGTGTTAGTGGTGTGTGTGTGTGTGTGTGTGTTGTGTGTGTCCATTGCTGGGCTCAAACAATGCAGGATCATTTTTCTGTCTCTGAGATATGAGGTACTAGATGGATAGCAGGAGCCAAGAAGATTTCCTATACCTGTATAACTGTATTTTTGGGTCTCAGGCCTTCCACATGATTCTCTGCCTCAGTCACCTAGAGCAGCTCAGAATATTGTTTCTGATCTAGTTTAAAGAAATCCTGTCCATGATCATTCTTGTGATCCACAGAGTTTGTTCGATTGTGTACTCTTTCTTCCCTTCTGAGCTCTCTGGTATGACCTGAGCCTGTTGTCCCTTAGTCACCCCCCAATAATACTACAGTACTATAAACATAGGGGTATCCCTTTTCCTTCATGAATGTTTTGTTAAAGTTCAAGGCTTTCCCTTGGGAAGATTTGCATGCAGCACACTCTTGCTGATTATAGTATCTCTTCAGTGAGCATGGATTTCCTGTGAGATGGTTTCTCTGGGGATTCACAGATGGAGGGGTTCACAAGTAGAACCAGGCAGGTTCCTGCACTCCAGATATAATAAGAGCCTTCACTTCAATGGTGGCTAGGTTCCCTAGAAGCCTCTGTATGTGTTTGATTCAGAATTGCTACACAGTTATTTTTCAGTATAATATATATGGACCATTGGAGAAATGTGGTGTTTTATTTTAACTCCAGCCACAGTGTGTAGTTCACTGTTCACTTTTAAGCCATTTTTTAATCTGAGAAAAATCCCAGGCCCAGGTGCTCTGTGCTCTTCTCCTTTGGGGATACTGGGATGATCTTAGGCTGAAAGGTCATACTGGATTGTCCTTCTCAATAAAGCTGGTGTTTGCTGGATAGCTGACATGACAGGTCCTCAACGGCCTTTGTCTCTTCTTCCCCTAGGTCTGAAATACTCCTCCTGAAGCTCAAACAGGCAGACCAGGTCAAGATTTTCCTCAGACACAACTCTTCACAAGGAGAACACATGTTGAAGAGATTATTACCATCGTTGGCAGCCTTTGGACAATATTTACAAGGCCAGTAACAGGCTGTAGGTCTGTGCTGTAAATCTGCAGCTAAAGAATGCTTCTTAGTTTAATTATAATGTTTTGGATTTGGTTAGAATTTTGATTGCTTGAGTATATGGTTTCTTTGTTTCATTTGAAGTTTTGTTGTTTATTTATTTTTTGTTTTTATGTTATTATTTTGTTGTTTTCTAATTTTATATACTATATATATTGACTCCCCCACTTTAAGTTGGTATTGAATAATTTAATGTGTTTTCATGGATAAAATGTAATCACAAATTTTTTCCCTCATGAGACCTTCTGTATTCATGTGTGGTTCTCTGTCCTCTAACTCTGGCAAGTATCAGGCAGGATGGACCTCTTCAAGTAGCATGTGGCTTAGGCCTCATTATTAGTTCCCAGCCAGTCACAGCTACACAGAAATTGTGCTTTTGATATGGTAGTGTGTCAAAATCTGTGGATCCCAACTTCATGATGAAAAATGTATCCATGCTGTCTCTTTGTTGTTATAAATTTCGCTATTTAAAAATGTACCACTATGTATGATTAAGTTGAATAAAGTAGAACACAAGTGTATTTTCTCTAATACATCCAAAGAAATAAAAATATTCAATAAAAGAGAAGTATAAAAAAATCAGTAAACATGGAGCTGTATGCCTCTTGTTTTCTTGAAATATAGCATCACTTATGAATTCCCAACAGGAGAAATGAATTTCAAGACCCTTTTGGAGATGTTGGTTATTTTTTTAGTATTGGATTTTTTTATCCTTTTTTTATTGTTGTCTTCTATTAATAATGATGGTTTCTTTTTCTTTTTGAGCTCTTGGTCTGGACAATGTATTTGATGCTTTTATAAAAATTTGTTTTTTATAAAAATTTTGGGGGCATTGTTTCTGTTTTTGAGTTATTTCTTTTATATGTATGGGTGTTTTTCCGCTGTAGGTTTTTGCACTACATGCTTGCAAGTCCCCAGAGGCCAGGCCAGAGAGGTCAGTGGATTTCCTCCTGAACTGAAGTGACAGAGGATTGTTAATCATTGCTCTTTAGGTCCTCTGAGAAAGAAATTCTCAAGTGGATAAGCCATCTGTCAAACCACTGCCTGGACTTTTGTCCTTCCTTGAGTGGTGTATTATCTGCACTGGATCACACCCACCAAAGAGAAAAACTCTTGAGACCTGTAGGGTCACATTCCTGGGGTAGGCATGCTCAGTGTTTTAAACTTTGAGGCCTCCATGTAGGGCATTAGAGTGGCTTCCTGATCATGCCTCTGGATATCTTTTGTTAGGTTGGAGTGTGATCTCTCATGTCTCTTCCTGCATTACAATGCAGATGTGGTTTTATCAGATGAACTGCAGATTTGAGAACTCTCCTAAAGGTGGTAAAATAAATCATGTTGAGACCATCAAAAGTGTTTAGAGTAAGCTCCATACAACCCAGGGGATGGAGCCTGCAGCAGAGGACACAGGACTGTGGTGGTGAGTATTTCAGTTCAAGACTAGCAGGGAGAGGGATGGTAGAGGTTGCCAGTAATATTTTTTATGTGGTCTGGAAAATTCATCTACCATCTTTCAGTTTTGAATTAGCTTTATTTATAATTAAATTGAAAGTAGAATGCAGACATATCTTTCTTTCTTTTTCTATGTTTTTTTATTGAAAACGATTTTTTATACAAATACTTCAGATTATGGCTTCCTCTCCTGCAACTCTTTTAAATCCTCTCTCCCACTAGTTTCTATTGGAATTCACTACATTTTCGAATCTCTCCTAGACAACAAATAGCCATTTAGATAATATTTAACCCCATTTAGATAATATTGACCAGGAATGTTATAGATGATTTTAATTAAAACCCAATTAAGAAGGAGACAAGGAGAAAGCTAGAAAGTTAGCTGTGTGCTGGAATTCCATTTAACCCTTCTCCTAATTGGCTAAAAATGAGCAAAGCCTTTACATGCCTGTCATCAACTCTTCCACACTGATGACCCAATAGTGAACAAAATAACTTGTCCTAACTTGCTTTTTGTCAGAATTTGGTTGCAAAAAGGAATAGTGACTAAGGCACAGATCTATCTGACCCTCTAAGACCCATCTTACTTGTTATGTCTCTAATTTGTCTGTCCTAGATAATATTCGAGTGCTGTGCATAGCCAAGGCAACTCTTGTGAAAGAAGATTTCATTTGAGGGCTCGATACAATTTCAGGAGTTTAGGACATTATCATCATGGGGATAAGTATTTCAATATGCCTGTCAGACACTGGAGGACTGGTAGAGAGCTACATTGTGACCTGTAGGCATAGAGGCAGGTATAAACTGGCCTAGCATGAGCTTTTTGAAACCTCAAAGTCCATCTTCTAGAATGACACAACCTCCTCATCCTTTTCAAATCTGCCACTCTCCAGTGACTAATCATTCAAGCTATGAGCCTATGGTGTCCATTCTTTCAACCACCATACAGTCTATTACTAAACAAGGTCACAGATTTAGGAGACCGAGGCTTCAATTTTTGAATCAATCAAACCAATCTATAGGGGGGCATGTGTTTTTCTAAGGTATTTTATATAGGTTTGACCTGGGATGAAGAGGAAGAGGAAGAACTGGATTTATCTGGGAAGAATAGATTGCTGTGTAGTGTGGGAATTAGCATAATTGCTTCAGGCATTGGGTTTCTTTTCCCTTGAGGTGCATCTAATATAATTTTTTTAATGCTATATCTCAATCTTGTGTTTTTTCAACTGGTAAAAGTAATTCACTGTGATCTTCAGACCCATTATCAAATGTCAGAGTAGGACAAATGTCATGACTAATGAGAGGATAATTTCTCTGTTTAATGAGTTAATAAAAGTATTACAGGCTAAGGTAAGATGAAGTACAATAGGGTCACAAAGATAAGTTGTGACCATATTGTAGTTTCATTAAGTGTTTGTCATTATGGCAATTATATAATGGGATCATTCTTTGGGTGTTGTGATCTATACCTTTGGTTGTTAACCACAGGATCTCCAGGCCTGAAGAGACCCTTTTTAGGAAAGGAGCACAACTGGGTTGTCCAGTGGAAGCTCCATGTGCAGGTAGGGAAATTGCTAGGGGCTGAGGCAGGAATTTGTGGTGGGTGAGGCAGCACCTGCATAAAGGATGTAGGAGGTGTATAAAAGTGTGTTGTGAGGAGAAATATGGAGGGAGATACATTTTGAAATGTCTATAAATAAATAAACAAGAAAACACAAGAGCAAAGAACCTTAGAACATCACAGATGTAGGCAACCCTGGAGAATGACAACTACACGAGATCAGAGCTAAAAGATGCAAGCATCACCAACAGAATACAAGAGATAGAAAAAAAATACATCTCAGGCATAGGAGATACCACAGAGATATTGACAAGTCAGTAAAAGAAATTACAAAGTGAAATACCTGTACCAAAAGATTCAGGAAATTCAGGACACAATGAAAGACAAATATTAAATAAACAAGATAGAAATAAAGAGGGTGAGAATACAGTTTTAATGGCACGAAACATATTCAACAAAATCATAGAATTTTGGGTTTCTGCTCAAAGACCATCTGTTGGACTCTAAAAGATACAAAACGGGAACTTGCTCCCCAGAGACACTCAGGACAGGATTCCTTGCAATAATTGAGGGTTTATTATGATAAGATGACCAGATGACAACCAGGATACTAGGGTTTCTCTGCATGCAGGCAAGAAGAACCCAAATAAAAGCAAGGGCAGCTTATATACTTTTTTACAAAATTTATGAGGGCAGTAATACAGTTACTTCTTAACAATAACCATAAAGGCCGAAACTCCACCAGCCTTCCCAGGCCTGTTTTCTGTTCCAGGCCTGGTTTCTAATACTCAAATTTACACCTTATCTTATTTTACAAACAGAAGTCAGCTTAAGTAGCTTCTGTTTACCAAGGTTTACTTGTTAATGGCTCATAGAACTCCTATCTTGGGTCTTTTTACCTGGAATGTTTGTTTGGTCTTTGGAATGTGTTCTTCTGGATGTGCACTCTGGGCAGCTATATTTGACTCAAACTTAAGAATCTTTTAATTTTAAGTTCAAGCTTAGATCTGAAATTACATTCTTACACATCTTGTGCAAGGCTTTACTCACCTTTCTGCACTCCGCCTTGCTTGTTCACTTTTCCTTCCATCTTGAATGCCTCTCTCATTGTGTTCCCATCCTTGAGTCTGTTAGTTCACTGTGCCCCCAACTACCTCCTTTCTCTTTCCCCACCATTTTAGATTACTGGAAGAACATGGTGAAGCTCCTCTGACCCTTTCCCCAGTTCTTCCTCAGTGCAAAGCCTCAGCAGGGCTTTCCATCAAGGTAGGGAAGAAAAAGATGGAGAAGCAGATTTGTCTCCATTTCCTTTTCTCTCTAACAAAAGTCTGTCCTGTGATTAACCATAGCTCCAAGTCATGCATTATTTCCCCATATGTTTATAGACACTTACACACACACAGTCATTGGCTACTGTCTAAGGGATGCAGAAGGATTTGCATCAGTATGACTGAATATATACCCACATTTCAAAGGCTTTCAAAGCAGCAAAATGAAGCTGATAGAAAGTTCAACCTTGGAGTGAAATTAAACATAGCTTCCCTATTTTTTTTTTTTTTTTTTTTTTTTTTTTTGGCACTTTGATTACAGATATTTGTCTTCCAAGTACAATGTCTTTGCCGGACTCTAAGTAACGAGGTTTAATTTACAGGTTTTAACACAACACTGCATATAACACAGTGTTCTTTTACTATTTGTTCTCTCATAGATTATTAGATCCTGACCACAGTTGCCCCTCCTTCCTCTCCTTCCTGATCCTCCCCTTATCTATGCTTCTGGTGCACCTACTCCTCCTTCATTTCCCTTTAGAAAAAGGGAAGCCTCTCAGCATATCAAGCAAATATGGCACATCAAGTTGCACCAAGATTAGGCACCTCCCCTCATATCAAGGCTGGAACTACACAACCCAGTAGGAGTCAAAGTGTCCTTAAAGAGGCAAAAGAAAGAGATAGAGACATCCTCCTCTCCTGCTATTAGGATTACCACAAGAAGATCAAAGTAAACACAACCATAACATATGCAGAATTGCCTAGGGCATGTCCATGCTGGCTTCCTGGTTGTCAGTTCAGTCTCTGTGAGCTTCTATGACCCCACATTTGTTGATTCTGTAAGTTTTCTTGTAACACAGTTTTCTTAGTAAGTACTTATTAATAGACTGAAGGAATATATAGGGGGTTGATCCGGTACTGCTATGTATTAAAATGCTAAATACTGACCCCCAAGATCTGGCTATTACCCCACTGTATTTCCCAAATACTTGTTGTTGAAAATTTTTTGGGTTCTTGATGCTGCAGCAGTCTGGCATCCTGGAGAGGCATCACAGTCTGACACCTGCTGCTGGTCCATCAGGACTAAAGGAGACCTCCTGTTTTCTTTGTCTGCTTCTCCTTCTTCTCCTCTTCCTCCCCTGCCTTTTTTCTATCTGTATCTTTATACTATCTTCTCCTATCTCAATCCTCTCTTCTCAGTGTGGTCCCTACCTGTGACCCACACCCCACCCCTACAGCCTGGTAACTCACACTTTACCTCACTTTTCCCCCCCCAGTAATTGGCTTTTGCCAGTTTTATTTAACCAATAGTTTTAAATTGGGGAGCAAGGTTTACACAACAAAGGCTGGTGTACATGAAGATCCTTTTATCTTGGAGCAACCAGGTCTTGGGGTTCAGAACTTAGCATTTCAATTGCACCTGAGCAAACCCTTAAAAATATGCATATTAGCACTTAGGTAGTTTTGTGTTTAAAATAAAACACGAAATAGGGAGGTAAGGTGCTATGAGAACTCAGAAAAGCTGCTGAGAAGAGGTCTGTGTTGCTGTGTATAAGCGATCGATCCTCTCTTAGGAATGTGAAGGCCCTGAGCAAGCAGAAATGCATGGAAATGAACAGATGCTACCCGAAGTAGAATGAAGGCCAAACATGACTATTGCCAGGACGTCATCAGCAATGACAGAAAGCACATCCTGATCAGACTCCTTAGTGCCTGCATGTTCTGGATCAGTAGTTCCGCATGAAGTCTTGGGCTCACATCCCCAGAAAAAAGAACAGAAAGAAAGAAAATGAGGGGAAAGAAGGGGGAGGGATGAAAGAAGGGGAGATGGGGAGGAAGAGATGTGTTATTACAGCTAGGGTGGTTTTTCAGTTATGGTAAATCGTTTAACTACTTCTCTGTGATTAAAAACAAAATCAGATTGTGTCAGGGTTTGGAGACCTGTGTTGGAGCTAAGCAGTACCCTAACTAGCTTTTTAAAATTTTAATTCTTTAGCCATACTAACATATTTCAATGGGCTCCATGTGATATTCAGCCCGTGATACAAAATGTAACAAAACACGTTCAGCCTCTCTTTATCTAGGCCCTCCCATTACAATCAGTCTCAGTAGTGTCTTGTCTCCTTTTTCTTTCATACCACGTTACTGCATTCACCTCTAAAATGACATCCCACACTCTATAGGAGTCCAGAAATTATTCTTCGAAGGCACATAGATTCATCAAGTTGGGAAACCCTTGACCTAGAACCACATAGAAAACAATACTCGGGTTGGAGACACAACTCAGATGGTGAATTGCAAATATTTCCTACCACCTTTGGTGGGAGTTACAGTTTCTGGAGTCTGAGTTGAATCTGCAGAACTGTGCGGTGAGAGCAAAGAAGTCTCTGGAGTTGGAGCTACAGGTTTATTTTGAGGTCCTCTCAACCCTTGCTTCTTGTGACCACCACACCGAGTGATCAGACCTGCACATGAGTACAGTGACATTCATCCACATGCCTACAATAAATAAATAAATGTGATAAAAGTATTTGAGTGCAGTTTAGGTATACAGACTTATTTGTAGGAGCTAATTTATTTAAACTTCTGGTGTATCAACTTTATTATAAAGACTCTAGCCAGCGACCGGGACACTGAAGGACAAGCTGGGTGCTCAGAACTGGATCCTTTTCCCTGTGGTTGTGTGGCTTATCCCACTCACTAGCAGTTTCTCTAACCCTCCTTTTAATGATTTTCTTCCATCCTTAGAAATAGAAGCTGCAAGAGTCTATTTTACCACATGGTGTCAGCCCAGGGTAACATAATCTTCAAAGGCCTTTTACACTCTGATGAAAGTCAGGGAATTCAAAAATTATATAAGAAGCATTAAAATATGCAGAACAGTGGAGTGCAGAAAATCTGTTTGATCCCAGCACTCAGGAGGCAGAAGCAGACTGATATCAGAAAGAGGGGAAGTTTGGGAACCAGGGTCACATTAAAAACAAGACCCAGACCTACCTTGGGAGTTACAGTGTTGAATCTGAGTTGAATCTTCAGAACTCTGTAAAACGGTCCGTGAAGTCAGAGATACGGGTTTATTTTGAAATCCTCTCCACCCTTGCTTCTTGTGACCGCCACACCGAGTTACCATCTGACCACCACATGGGTATCGTAATATTCTTTCATGTCCCTACAATAAATAAATAAATAAATAATTTAATTAATTAATAGCGAGATCTAAGCTAATCAAAGCTCATGATGACCCTGTCTCAAAAAAAATGATATAAAATTAAATAGTTAAAAAAAACACCATTTGGCACTGTGTGGAAAAACAAGGATAATCATGGAAAATGTTGACAGGCATTTATTTTTCTTTACATTTTCTAATCAGCCTAGTCTGGGAATGCTGTGCATGAAATTCCTGAGATGCTGTTATTGAGATCTCAGTCAGTAACTTCTGAGGACGGCTTCATTTCAGATGAGTAGATTACCCACTGACACTTTCTCTACTTCCTCCTTCTGAAATTTTTAAGTTATTGACAGGAACATTTTTTTTTTTTTTTTTTTTTTTTTTTTTTTTTTTTTGGTTCGTAATACTTGAGTGCTCCGGGAAGCTGTCCTTAATAGAAGAGATTGGAAGGTGAGGTGGGAAGGAGTAAATCTGGTATAAAAGTCACTCACTAACTCAGATTCATTCTTTGACTGTGCTAACAGTTCTCTGGGAAACTGCTACATGTCTGGACACCAAGCACATGGTAGCTGCAGAGCAGTTGGTCTCCAAGTGTGATCTAGGATTAGTGCAGTATCACCTGGCAACCAGCGAAATGCACAACTGCAGATTTCTTCCAGACCTGATCCTGGAATGGAATGTATCCCAGGAGTCAGTAGGTTTCCAGGGATCCCTCCAGTTAATTCTGGGTCGCCCTGCCTTGAGATGGATCACTACTGGGGACCCCTGCTGGTAGAAGCCAGCAGTTGGCACTGTGCACATGGAGGCCTAGGGGCGGGGTCTGCGGAGCAGGCTATGCTCTGCAGTGAGAATCAGGCTCCACATGGGACTGTTAGTCAGGACACCAAGTGCCTTGCCTTGGGATCCCACAGAGAACTGGGTGAGTCCCAAGTCTCTTTCCCAGGCCTCATGCAACCTGCCTTTATAGGCCTTGGGAATCTGCTTCGGGCCTAGGAGGGGTGAGGTTGGTCTCAGGAGTGGGCAAGCATGCAGAGGTACTCAAGGCAGCCCAGCTCTGAACGCCCCCTTCAGCCCCTACAGGCCTCGGGAGGGATTGCATGCATGTGGTGCACAGACATCCAGCAGGGAAAGATACATATAAATAAAAGAAAACAAACAACAACCCTCCAAAACCAAGCAACACCACAAAACCTCCAAATGTGTTGCCACACTAATATTACCTAAAAAGAAAGCCACATCTCAACATGTGTGGGAATTCCCAACATGGAAATTTGGGAAGTCTTTATCTGGGAAGTCATTATTTCAACTTTATAGTTATCCCCGAGGCTGTATTTCAAGGAAATGAGAGGCAAATAGCTCTGGATTTCTTTAAAAAAAAAAACTCTGAATGAATACTCCTTTACTAAGAGGCTTTAGAACAATATAGTGGTGGCTCTCATTAATTTTGTTTGCATGACTATTTCAGGACCATGTGAATGCCTGCACCATATATTAGGGGTATCTAAACATATGACCTAAGGGGTACGGTATGGATACATTTTCATCAATAAGTGGGTATTCACAGAGTAGACCATGATATCCATGCCCCCTAAAAACTACTGTGTAGAACTGGCTAGCTGGCTGGGAATTTACAATGTAGCCTGAAGCTCATAGAGATCCATCTCTGTCTATGAATTCTGGGGATAGAGCAGTGTGACAACACACATGGTGACAAGAGCTGTCAAAGTGTGAAGGCTTTGAAAATGATTTTTTCTAACCCGGATAAAGAAGTACACAGGTCCCTGTCACCGCTCGCAGCCGCTACACTGCAGACATGGCTCTCCCACCCTTTTTCGCCCAGAGCCGTCAGGGGCCGCCGCCGCAGCCGCCGCCTTCCGCTCCGTTCGGATGTCCGCCCCCGCCGCTGCCCTCTCCGCCTTTCCCGCCGCCTCTTTCCCAGCGACCCGGGCCCTTCCCGGGGGCATCCGCCCCCTTCCTCCAGCCTCCGCTGGCTCTGCAGCCCCGCGTGCCAGCCGAGGCCTCCCGCGGCGGCGGCGGCGGCGGCTTCTTCCCGGTGCCACCCCCGCCGCCGCCGCAGTGCCGGCCCTTCCCGGGGCCCGACGCCGTCGAGCGTCCACGGCCGCCGCCTCCAGGCCCGGGGCCGCCCTGGAGCCCGCGCTGGGCCGAGGCGCCGCCGCCGCCCGACGTGCTCGGAGACGCGGCCCTGCAGCGCCTGCGGGATCGGCAGTGGCTGGAGGCGGTGTTCGGGAACCCCCGGCGGCCGGGCGGCCTCCGGGCCCCGCGAACACCCGCCGGGCCCAGTCTGGGCGAGGTACGCGCGCGGTTGCGTGCCGCTCTGCGTCTGGTGCGGCGGCTACGCAGCCTGGGGCAGTCCCTGCGCGAGGCCGAGGCCCACGGAGCGGCCTGGGCCGCCCTGCACGCTCAGGCGGCGCCACTGCGGGCGGAGCTAGCGGAGCGGCTGCAGCCGCTGACCCAGGCGGCCTATGTGGGCGAGGCGCGACGGAGGCTGGAGAGGGTCCGGCGCCGCCGGCTGCGGCTTCGTGAGAGGGCCCGGGAACGTGAGGCTGAGCGGGAGGCGGAGGCCGCGCAGGCCACGGAACGGGAGCAGGAGATTGACCGCTGGAGGGTGAAGTGCGTGCAGGAGGTGGAGGAAAAGAAGCGGGAACAGGAACTCAAAGCAGCTGCTGATGGGGTCTTAGCTGAAGTAAGGAAAAAAACAATCAGACACCAAAAGAATGGTGGACATTCTGCGTGCTTTAGAGAAACTGAGGAAGCTGAGGAAAGAAGCTGCAGCCAGGAAAGGGGTCTGTCCTCCTGCATCAGCAGATGAGACTTTTGAGCACCATCTTCAGCGGCTGAGAAAGCTCATTAAAAAGCGCTCTGAACTGTACGAAGCTGAAGAGAGAGCCCTCTGAGTTATGCTGGAAGGAGAACAGGAGGAAGAGAGGAGAAGAGAACTGGAAAAGAAGCAGAGAAAAGAGAAAGAGAAGCTTCTACTTCAGAAACGTGAAATTGAGTCCAAGTTATTCGGGGATCCAGATGGGTTCCCCCTCGCTCACCTCCTGCAGCCCTTCCGTCAGTATTACCTCCAGGCCGAGCAGTCCTTGCCTGCGCTCATTCAGATCAGGCATGACTGGGATCAGTACCTGGTTCCGTCTGATCATCCTAAAGGCAGCTCCATTCCCCAAGGATGGGTCCTTCCTCCGCTCCCCAGCAACGACATCTGGGCAACTGCCGTTCAGCTGCACTAAGACGCTCCAGGAGTGTGGTCCAGCGGGCAAGCACCACAGCTCTACATATGTAGATGCTGTTGTCTCACGCCGTAGTCTTCTGCACAACTTAAACTCTATGCGGCATTGTCCTGGCTGGAAAGCCTGCCTCCTTTGTTCTCTGCCCTGGGCCGGGTGCCTCTAGAGCCAGGAGATTCATGAGGTTCTTCTAGATGAGCTGAGGCTGTTAGCGTGGGCTGTGTCCTTGGCTCACTAAATCTGCCTCTGTTTTGAGGGGCTTGGTTCAGTGTGGCCTGCTCGTTTGCTGTGTTCGTTGGGTATTGGTGGGTAAGTACAGGCAGCACTCTTGGTTACTTAGCAGCCACTCTTATCTTCCCAGAGCAATTGCCCTCCAGCTCCCAGGAGCACTGGTCAGAGTCTGAGCTACAGCTCTGTTGTTCCCAGTTTTGGTGCAGTGTAAGAGGCTGCTACCGAGGATGATGGGACAGCAGCTGCCAGGATCACTGATGGCTTAGAACAGTTGTCATGTGGAAAGCTTAGAAAACTTGAAGAGTTAGCAGAGACAGGTTGGCTTGTGCTCTGACAGACAGTGCCTGTTTTCCTCATGAAAGTGCCAGTGCAAACGTTCTGAGGGATCTGGTTGTATGGGGCCTCCAAGAATAGAAACTTATTTCCCTGTGGGACCGTAATCTCAGTCACATGGTAGGGGTTGGTAGCTCAAGCTTCTAAAAACATCCATGTGGTAAAAGTTGGGAAAAGAGCAAATATGAATGAAAATATAAAAATTTTATTTTTATATTCATTAATAAGTGCTGTTGTGCTTGGACATGATCAGTCATGTGACAGATCAGTCACGTGACATACCTTTTTTTTTTTTTTTGCTTTATTCTGGGTTTTATTTAATTTCCTAAAAGCTGAATAAATACCATTTTTGCTTTTTTGTTTGAAAAAAAAAAAGAAAATGATTTTTTCTAATTCACAAAAATGCAGCCATTTCTCTAATCAGCTAGATCAGTATAACCAATGCATATAGCCACAGCAAAATACCAAAATAATGACCAGATTAAAAAAAGAAAAAATAAACTTCAAAACCTCAGACCAGCGGAACAAAAAGCCTAAACCTCAAACCGAACAAAACCCAAACCAAAATCAAACAAACAAGCAAATAAACACAAATCACTATGAGCAGTGTTCTCTTGCTGCAGTTTCGCAGTGGTGAGCTAAACCATGTGGCCAGCCTTGAAGGCAGGGTATAAAGGCAGTTTCAGAGGTAATAGGCTATGGAGATATTCATTGCTATGTCTCTTTAGGGGCTTTTAAGGTGGAAAGTATTATAGGCTTTTGCTCAAAGACTTTTAACCTTAGTTAACTCATCTCCTTTAAAGATTATCGCAGACAGATCAAAACTAGTATTAATTTTTACTCTTGAACCTTTTCTCCTGAATGCTGAGCAGCTATGGATGTGCTTCTGCTCTGTCGGAAGCCCTGCCTGCTGCAAGCACAGCAAGAGGGGTATCCTGCACACCTCTGTGTAGAAACACACTTGCCCTGCCAATCTGGAACCTCTGCTCAAATATTTCTACTCCTAAGAAGATTAACATCTTCTTGATGTACAGCAATAATTTTGTAGCACATTGTATAATATAATATACACCATATAGCATAGACTATAATTTCTAGCATCCTAAGTATTCTTCATGCTGTGTCCTGCTTACCCATAGCTCCCCTCCTGTTTTTCTGACACATACTGCACACAGCAGCACTGACTTGGATATGATATTTCTTCCTTGGCTGTGAAATGGCTGCTGAACCTAATGAATTACAGCTTTGTTCATTCCCAAGTAGGCACTTTTTACATTAGTTAGAAATATTGAATTTTCTTAGGTTCTTGGCTTGAAGTATGATAGCAGCTCTTACTGTCCCCACACAGGTATGTCTAATAATGTCTTGGTCCTGACCTATAACATTGAGAAATGAATAATGGCAGTTAAACAGTTGCAGCAGTAGAATTCTCTGAAATGCTATTCCACAGAAAGTTTTACAGTTACACTTTTCAGATGATCCCTCTGAAACTCTAATATGTCATCATTTATCAAAGGTGTTTTAAGAGTGGAGCAGGAATCCTAAGTTCTGTCTGTGACACTGGGTTTAACTTAATTGTGGATGATGCACTTCATATCCTGGACACATCCTTCATGCCACAAACAATGGACAGCAAGTATGTAGAAGAGTCCACAGTATGTCATGCTCCATAAGTTTAGGAGCACCCATCTTGAAAGAGAGCATAACCTCCTCTCTAATACACTTTATTAGCACACCACATCACCCCCAACTTAGACCATTTGCACACATCCTTGTGGTTCAGATTAACCTCATACTACTGATCATTATTCTCTCCAGTGGGATTCATGACTGCATGGTAAATAATTTGTAGTGTCCTTAGCTTCTGTTTTCCACCAAGATTCAGCAATATTGATTAATCTGAGAAGTTGAATTTGTCTTTCACGTTGCTGTTTTGGCCATCTGAGGCTCATGTATGAATCTTGTCAGCTGCAGGTACAACACTGGTTTAAAGCTCAGGTCGTTCTTCCTGAAGTTTATGTTTGTTGTTGTTGTCCAGTTGTACTGTCACATGATTCACAAGTGAATCCCATATATGATTCCTTTATTCTTAGCTGGATCACATCAGAATTTCAGGGTCTGGGAGGGACTATCTTTGCCCTGAATGTAGTTCATCATGCTGCCTCTGGATACTTTTGGAATGGTGCCTTCTGTCCACATGCCTTTAAGCTGGCTTCACATTTTCTAACAATACTCAATATAGTTCTTGAGTGTCAGGGAGTTACCTGAAAATTTCCAACCAAGTAACTGTTACTTCCCACAGGGTTTAACATTGTGTGGTAATTCATAGAATACACTTTATTGACCTAAGGGATGCTTTTTGATAGTTTATTGTTATCTTCTGGCATAATATATAAAGCATTTGATATCTGCTCTGTAAAGAAGAATTTAAGTCTAGAGCAGGCGATTCCTGTAATATGTTGACCACTGTGTCAACCAACTCTTTCATGCCTGTGTGATAATTCAAGATTCAACAAATCCGTGGGGATTATCTTCTGTCCAAAGAGGTCAATTGTACTCAGAAGTACATGGATACACACACACACACACACATGTATACAGACCTATAGATAGACATCCATATTCACACACTAAATGGTTACAGCAAAGCTCCAACATGCAGGCTCTAAGTATTCCACACATATATACATACATAAGTACAAACAATTGGTGGAGAGTAGGAACAATGTTCCAACCCGCTCTAACACAACCTTTACATGTACACACGTAGTCGATGGATGGAATAGACAATTCTCCAGCCACACCACACCATGCTTTATTCTTTCCTCCATTGTTTATATGTCCCAGCAAAGTCTTTCAAGCAGTATACAATTACAATGTGATTGTGTTTTAGTTTCCTTCCAGTAAATGATTATGATAAAAACAATGTGTTAATACATCATTATCATCAAAGGAAATAACATTACATATTGAGGTAAAAAAATAAATTATTTTTAAAAACCTACTTACATTCATATCCAAGCAACTTATTATAGATTAACAATGTGTAAGCAAAGAAGGTAAGTTTCTCAGCTAGTTTCTCTTACTGGAAGGCAGCAATTTGTTGTAATAAAAAAGAAGTAATTATTTTATTATGTATTTTAAAGTAATCTTGTAAAATTCTTAAAAGTATCACAAATGTAAACATTTATATAAAAATCAGTCATATCTACCTTAAATCTTCAAAATGTGTATCTACTCCTTAGCAATTCTTCATAAGTCCTATCAGGAAGCTGAGGGCAAAATAAGGGTATACAAAATCAATTAGCCCCCTTCCACCCTCAGTGAGAGTCCTGTAAGCCAGTGCTACCATGGTTTTGTTCTCTGAACAAAAAAGGTCCATATCTTTAAATATGCCTTTGATCTTCATGGTGTTCCCTAAAGTTTTCATATCAGAGTCAGTAGTACCAAACATGGCTACAGACCTTCACTAAAAACTTTATTCTCCCAAAGGTTTTCTAAGGGTGGTGGTCATTGTCAACAATCTACATATTTTTCAGGGTGGTGACTGAATCAAGATGTGCTCCACCAGCAATGCCTGAAAGAAATCAAGCATTAATATTGTGAATGCCAGAGACACTGTCAGGTGGGGGACAGGAAGCACCCATAATGTTTTCAAATAACTCATAGATTCAGAGGGTTGTGAGGGCAAGAAGCAGAGCAGTACTTCATAACAGCACAATGTCCAATGTCATCTTAATGGCCATGCCACACCAAGGCCTACCCCTGTGGCTCTGGTAACCTGTTGGGGGCCGACTTTTAGCAGAAAGCGGCTGTCAGCTTTGCAGCCATCTTGAGCCATATACCCTGACATGAGATTTAAATTACAATAGCCTACAACAGCTGAGAACACTCTGATAATCTTGGTTTAGATACCTTGAGATTAAAGGTGTGTGAGATTAAAGGTGTGTGACTTAATAGTATACTTAGAAGTATAGAGATCAGAGTTAGAGACAAGACCTAAGGGCATGATTAAAGGTGTACCTTAGAGGCGTGGCTTAGAAGTGAGACATATAAAAGGCAGAGACAGAACAGATCAGAATTGAGACGATAGAAGACAGAACCAGAGATCAGAGAATATTGACGGAGATCAGAGAATACAGGGGATCATCAGATACGAATCTCAGACATTAGGTAGAATCTGCCGTCACCCTCGCTCTTGCTGAACCCCCGACCTAAAGACCGGAGCGGCAGCTTGGGCCGGGATACGGTGGCCGCCCAAACATGGGATGGCCCGGGCCTCAACATTTTGCTCAGGCCGAGACATTTTTTGGCCACCCCAACGTGGGACTAGTGCAGTCCTCAACAGTAACCCATGGGCTGCATTCCATAAGTTTTAAGTTATTTGTCATTCCTCCTGCATGGCTCTTGGCAAGTCACTTCGCTCAAGCTGTGAAACTGGGGAATCTCCAGTTGTTTGCCTTTGGAGGAGCAAACCACTAATACAACAGAGAGAGGAACTGTCCTCATCTCTAAACTACATTATCTTCAGCAACACTTGTGAATAATATGGGGTCTACTTCAACACAGATTGGAAGAGGTAGTATGATGCTATTGGTGTTTAGTCTGTCAGGGTAGCATCATGATAGCATCACAGTATACCATGCTGGATTATCCACAACATATGGAGAGCTGAGAACCAGGCAAATGTTAAGAAACTCTAAAAGGACAAAGGTACAGGGGACCCACTTGGTTTTACTCCCTCCTCCCAGCCTGAGCTCTTAAGTTCTTTTGGAGGACACTCAAGTAATGCTGCAGTTTTACTGCCAATAGGTGACCAACTCCTTCTGCTTCAGCAAGTACTGCACTCTTTCCTCCAGTCTGTTATGCTCTTGTTCAGTAGCTAATTGTGACTTGATGGAGGATTATAAGCACATGTGTGTGTATGTTTCAGTGTGCTTGCACAGATACATGTACACTTGTGAACATACACAACTACATGTATGAACACAGAAAAGCACAGTGCATTATTATCACATGTTCAGTTTCCCATTAATGCTAATGCAAGTGGCTATAACCTGTACTACTGTAGAAAAGAAAGTTAACTTTTGTTGGATGGAGAAAGATCACAGTGGGAGGAAGAGATAGAGAACTCTGACAAAGTGCACAGTCAAGTGGACTCATGGGAGTCCTTTCCTTGCAACAAGGCACACTTAGCAAGTTCTCCAGGCTGTATAGGAAAGGCTTAGTTCCCCAGCAAGGACCAGCCCCTTGCTCTCACATACTGCTTCCCTCTTGCTTTAAGAGAAACAGTTTTCTCCAAAAGGAGCTCTCTTAACCACAGAGCAATGAGGTCAGGAAACTAGAAAATCTTCACAAACAGGAGGCAAAGTAAAATTTTAATACATGTAAGGTGATTTTATCAGGGATTTGATTGGCTAACAGAAGGCTGATGATCTCATGGCCAAATGATGTATGATTTCATACCAAAATATATTTCATGGAAGGGCTGGACCACATTGTACATTTTCATTCTTTGATTGAAGAACATTGAGATAATCTCAATTTGGGGCTGCTCTAAGGAATGCTGCTAAAATCCAAATATCCCCTAGTTTCTCTGTGGACACCCACTTCTCATTCTGGAATCACTGGGTCACCTGGAAACTGCAGTTCAACTTTCTGAAGAATGGTACATGACTTCTGGCAGGGCTCTACCATGCACTGCCAACAGCAATATCTGAAGGGTCCTCATCTCCCCCAAATTTCCATGAAGTCAATTTTAACACAGTGTGAACAAGTTTGGGATAAAAGAAGCTACTGAGTGCTGCTGACACAGAGCTTTAGTGTATCAGGAGCCTAAGTGGGCTGCACTGCACTGAGACAGACCTGTTCTCACACCTCACCATGGCTATGTGAATTCCGCTTGTGTTGGAAGCACCTGCAAGCACACGGCTACTCTAATCTCTCAAAGAACAAAATCCAGGCCAAGTTCTAAAGACAAGGATAACTGATTCAGTGTTAGGCAAAGGTGGAAAGAAAATGCTAGCTGACATTGAGGATGAGAAGAAAACAGGCTGTAGGGGAGAAACAGTGAACCCCTGACCATCCAGTGAGCTGTTACCATTTACCCAGGACAGAGAAGGGACACAACTTCCCAGCTACACTTTCTGCCTCCCCAGGACCTTGATTTGCCACAGCAGCCTCCTCCTAACCTTTGTGTACCCCATTCCTTTGATTTCCTCCAAATGATTGTATTGTAAATGAACATTTTTTGCCTCTACAAACTCCTGAGAACTTTTATATTTACAATTACAGGTTTTTTTTTGTTCCAGGGTGGACATGTAAAAAGTTGGGTGGCTTCATGCAATGTTTGATACAGAGTGGTAAAAACCTGAGTGGCCATAGTACTTTCTCACCTAAGGTGGGTACAATCATTGTTAAAGATGTTCCTTCCATGAGCAAGTGAACATAAACATGTGCAGAAAACCACAAACATGTGTATGAGAAAACACATAGAAACACAGACAGACAGACAGACAGAGAGACACATACACACACATACAAACATACAGAAGCAACCACAGCCACAAAAGCTCATACAGGCATCCACACCTACACATATACTCAACATGAGGACACAGATGCTCACCCATACCTGGGAAAGAACATATATGTGAATGCATGTGTGCTCATACACACATACAATATTGTATGAAGACCTTCACACATGGCCATATGTGCACACACAGATACACACATTCACAAAAACACATAGAGAGGGGCTCCCATCTATACTCATATACCACATGAACACCACTGGTAATGCACTAAGATCAAGAATTGAAAAATGAGACCTCATAAAATTGCAAAACTTCTGTAAGCCAAAGGAAACTGTTAATAGGAAAAAATTGCAACCAAAAGATTGGGGAAACATCTTTACTAACTCTTCATTTGAAAGAGGGCTAATAATACAATATATACAAAGAACTCAAGAAGATGGAATTGAGAATCAAATAAGCACATTAATAAATGGGATACAGAGTTAAAGAAAGAATTCTCAACTGAGGAATACCAGATGATGAATAAAGAAATGTTCAACATCCACTACTGGGCATATACACAAAAGATGCTCCAACATATAAGAAAGACACAGGCTCTACTATGTTCATAGCAGCCTTATTTATAAAAGCCAGAATCTGGAAAGAACCCAGATTCCTTTCAATAGATGAATGGATACAGAAAATGTGGTACATTTACACAATGGAGTACTACTCAGCTATTAAAAACAATGACTTCATGAAATTCTTAGGCAAATGGATGGAACTAGAAAATGTCATCCTGAGAGATGTAGCCCAATCACAAAGAATCACATGTGGTATTCACTCACTGATTAATGGATATTATCCCCAAAGCTGGAAATACCCAAGATTTAATTTGTATACAAGATGAAGTTCAAGATGAAGGAAGACCAAAATGTGGATACTTTGGTCCTTCTTAGAAAAGGGGACAAAATACCCATGGGAGGAGATGCAGAGAAAAACTGTGGAACAGAGACTGAAGAAAAGGCCATCCAGAGACTGCCCCACCTGGAGATTCATCCCACATACAGTTACCCAACCTAGACACTATTATTGATGCTAAGATAGGGGATATAACTGTGAACAACACACTGCCTCCTGCAGACTTTCTCTGCTGAACTAACTCTATGCTTAGCTACAAAAGGAAGGTCTTAGGTCTCCACCACATCTGGCTGGACTGTAGCTTCCCCTCCAGTTTAATGGAGCAGGGACCTTGAATGAGTCCTATTGTTTCTGACCATCCACTTAAGTGGAACTTAGGTCCTTTCTGATTATGGGCAGTGTGCTCTTTTCTGCATGGCTGATGGTCAATGTGATCTTGCTGGTGCTGCAGGTGCACTAAGGGTCTTGGTCCTATGGTCCTTCACCCCTGCATCACTCATATTTGTGCTCTAAGTGTGACTGTGTGGCATGGCAGTAAACAAGATGCTGGGCAAGTGTCAGTCAGTCCAGAGGTGCTGGCTGCCTAGCAGCAAAACCCAAAGTCTACAGGAACTGCTGCCTGACCCAGGCAATCATTTATGTGAAGCCTCCTCCTCCATGGTCTTCTTTGTGCTGGTCTAGACATGGTAGGTGCTGGCTATGGTACTGGAGTGCCAGCTGTCTTGAACACATCTCTTCTTCCACTCAAGCCACATTATCCTGTGCTTGGGGAAGTGCTGGCAGTGTTGGTTATGGATGCCTTCTGCTTGGATTTCTTCTGGCTCCAGTTTGCTGGCTTTGGGAAGTTCATGCAGAACTATCTGGGAACTTGGTGCTTCCTCCAGATGGCCCACAAGGATTAATGGGATGCTTATTTGGATTAAGACTATATTTTCATCAAATCTACCCTCATTAGTATCCTGAAAGAGAAAAAGAGAATGGGACACTATGGATCTATTCCAGGACTTACCAGCTGGGCTCATAGCACCACTACAGAAGCCCACAAACATGACAAAGGTGAGGTCACACAGGGGTCATAAGAGCATCCTGCTCCTTTTGTAGAGTACTTCCTAGGGTCTTATCATACCCATACACCCACAGGATTGTTATAACCAGAGTCACAGGCAAGAAATAAAGAAAGACTTTCTATAATTCAATGAAAACACAGATGCAGCATACCCAAACTTTTGAGACACAAGAAAAGCAGTGTTAAGGGGAAAAATCACAGTGCCGAGTGCTTTCATAAGGAATCTGAGGTTATCTCAGCCCAGCAACTTAACAACACACCTGAGGTCTCTAGGACAAAAAGAGGCAAACCTATCTAAGAGAAGTAGATAGCAGGAAATACTCAAACTCTGGGCTGAAAACAACCAAATAGAAACAAAGAGCTAGATACAAAGTGTCAACAAGAGCAAGAACTGGTTCTTTGAGAAAATCAACAGGATAGATTAAGCCTTAGCCAAACTAAGTAAAGGGCACCGAGACAGTACACAAATTAACAAAATCTGAAATGAAAATGAAGACATAACAACAAAAACAGGACATTAAAAATTCATCATGTCTTACTAGAAAAGCTTATACTCAACAAATCTGGAAAATCTAGATGAAATGGATGGTTTTATAGACAGATACCACATACCCAAATCAAATCAAGATAAGGTAAACTATCTAAACAATCCCATATCCCCTATAGGAGTAGAAAGAATCATTAAAAACCTCCCAATGAAAAATTCCCAGCACAAATGAGGCCATTGGTTCTCTAATCTGGAATGAGTCTGCACAAATCATTTTTGAGACTTTGAAGACAGGTGATTTTGGTTCTAACCATAGCACTTCAGGATACTTCCAAACCTTTTCATCTATAGGCCCATGAAGCAAAAGTTACTGCAAAGGGTGTGGAACCACACATTGTATGCCCATGGAATCACAGTGTACTAGATTTGTCCAAGCTATTGGACCCTGTATAGGCAGGCTGGTCTACTTGTTTAAGAGCTGTGGTGGCTACCAGGATTCTAGTGAAAGAAACAGAGAAGTTAACTCTGGGTTAGCATCTTATACTTACATTCACCCCATACAGTTGAGACTCTTCTCAAAGGAACACCCAAACCCCAGCTGTTTAATGCACGTGTGAAACAGTAGTAGGTCCTATTTCCGAACCATCCTGGAATCTGGTTTGAAAACCCCATTGGCATCAATCTTGACAGATGATGACCCACAGATGCTCATCAGTAACTGTATGAGGAAACAAACATGATGAAAGAGATCAGTCTAGAACTAATGGAAACCCTACATTTCATGTAAGAGTCTGATGAATCACTCAGGATGGGTGGGAAATCTTCATTAAACATGGAACCAGGTACACAGGGGCTTCAGCATTTATTACAACAGAAACGATTTGGACCTAAGACTTATAGCCCAAAGATATGGTGAAAAAGAAGACCTGTTATCAAGTATCAGGACGCCACTATGCTTTAGTTACTGCATATGTGGATGTTATGATCTATAAAAAAGAGGGCTTATCACAGCTGCTGGGAAGGACATTAATATCAAAGAGGGATTCTTGGCTCTCCTCCAAACTATTTGCCTTCCTTTATGAGTTTCTTGCTTTCAATGCTGAGGACATAGATTTAATGACTCCTTCAGGGCCAGAGGTAACATGGAAGGGTGCTGTGTGAAGATCTATGACCTATATGTACCAAGCAGCAATAGGTACGATGCATGAAGCATCAGGGGCAGGTTGCCCTCATGACTAATAAACAAAGTCAAGCCCATGGAACCATCCTCAACCTTATCTAGGCACTCTCCTATGCCTTATCCAGTTGTTCTGTGATCATTTACAAGACTTTTGTGGAGTTAGCCTCTTTCAAGAAACTGCATGATTGGCAAGCAACCCCTCCTACTCAATTACAAACTGCAGTTCATTAAGATAGATAAGCTAAACACACATTACACACCTACAGGCCATTATGCTAGAGGGGTTTTATTTGGATGCCTACTTGACAGGAGCACAGAGCTTTGAGTCATATAGTCAGAGACTGTAGCTCATTTGCTTTGTAAGGTTCATATGATGTCACAGGTAGGAAGAATTTGCAAGTTTTAGTGCCCACTGGAATTGCAAAATGAGTAGTTCTCATTATCTTTTTTTTGGGGGTGGGTGGGCACAGGGCAAGGGATTTGTATGTTTTCTTTCCCTTTTGCCTGCATTGCAAAATGGTCTCTTAACCCAGCCTAGACCTTGGTTCACAGTGACAGAGCCTGAGAAGCAGCTTGTCAGTCATGTTTCATGTCAGTGTTGCTAGGGTCCTTTCCTGAAGCTTCTATCCAGGAGCTGTCTGGATGAAGAGGGATGTGTGAAGAAAGGATTCTCTCTGGCTCAGGGTTAGTGGGAGAGATGTGAGGCTTCAAGAAAAAAAATTTCTCCAACTCTCTTAACCTAGTCTGCAGAAGAAGCTGCTCACTAAGCGTTTTTAGTCCCTAAGGGATGGATAGCACAGTCCTGGGTCTCACTTGAAACTTTAGCTTTTTTACATTCAATGGATCCTCCAGTATTGCGGTCTCCTTACTGTTTCCTGCTCACTTATGATTTCTGGTGTGTCTTGGGGAGGGGGATATGCATGTCTATGCCAATATGTATATTGATGGGTGCGCTGAGAAGCCAGTTAGTTACATGTGGTTTTGCAGTCTTTTTGCAACATAAGCCCAGGTTTCTCACTGAATCTGAAACTTCCTGCTTTGGTTAAGCTATCTGACAAGCATCTTTGAATCATCTGTCACCTCCCAGCAGAGCTCCTGGTATTATTTGGTGTCAAGTCACTGCTACAAGGGTAAGCTACTCATAGAGAGGAAGAGCATGGTAGCTCTCTCCACATTTTTACAGATTTTATTGTTTTCGGTTTGTTGTTATTGTAAAAAACCACTTTATTAACATGAACGAAGCCAATGCTGTCTGTTCCAGGTTCAGAAACACAACTTGGCCCACTGTGCTTTCTCATGAATTTCTTGTCATTAGGCTTAAATCCCTAGGGAGAGGGAGGAAGGTGTTGGTGACCCAGGATGGGTCTTATCCTACAAACCTAGGCTCCACGTAAATCACAGGTGAGTTTTCCAACCCAATAATACTAATTAAACAAACAGAACCCATATTGCCAAAACTTAAAAGTGAATAATTTCATTTTTAGCCCAGCCCACACTTCCCACATCTTACATTGTGACCTCAGATTCCCCTTTTCAGCCCTTCCCTCATTCATTACAAATTCCTATCCATTTGTGGAACAACCAGGAAGCAAACATGATACTCTTGGAACCAGAGTGAGATATGGGGCACAAAGGGGTGCTCAACAACAGCTGCACATATGAGACAAAAGTTGTCTCCAAGAATTTGGTGGTCCTATTTAAATGACCCTTTGGAACCTGAACACCAGCCTCTCATTCTCAAAAGGGAGTATGAGGCTCTTAGAGGGAAGAGGGCAAGAGTCCAGAAACCCCAGCGTCACATAGAATGGTTCTGTAGTCTGGTGGGAAAGCAGTGGGTTTGGTTGACTGACCACTGAGGCCATCTCACCTGGGTTCTTATAACTGGCCATCTATTGGTCTTCAGAATCCAGTGGCCCCAGATTCCAAGCTTCTTCCAGAATCTCCAAGTCTGGGTCCCTCCATGACCCAGGGACTTTCACACAGCACTCTTCCTCTCAATGCCTACCATATGGTGGCAGCAAGAGGAGCATCTGCATGTCCAACACTCAGGTCATGGGGACAGGTGCCCCGGCTGGAAGTGACCTTCCTGGCTGTTTCTCCAAGGGCCTCTGACTCTGCTCTACCTCCCAGGCTGCCAATGCTACCCTATCACTCTAGGCAGAGGAGCTCCTGGTCCTGTGACCACGACTCCTTCCAGCTTTATGGAATGAAGAGGTGTCTAAGGATGCCACTTCCAGAATTATCTAGGACCCAGATCATCCTTCCTGCTCTATGGTGCCTCATTCAGAGAGGCTCTGGTCCAGCCTTCTCCCAGGACAGAAAGAAAGGAACCCCATTTATTGTTTTGTAATTAGAGTTTTTTATAATAAAAAGTTTTAAAATATACTTATTATAAAAATACAAAGTTAGACTTCTTTGCCTATCCTGTACTGAGATAACACCCTGGAAATTCATGGTGTGTCTTATTGGCTTCACCATGAAGATTCATGAAATCCTACAGTGCATACCTCTGCTGACATTGTTTTGCTGAGTATTTCATGGACATGACTTTGCTTCAGGACACTTCCCCCTCACAGTTTTGTAGAGTGCTGCATTTCAGAGAAATCATTGCATGCTAATTCCCTAGCTTGCTTTGAACGTCATTAGGGATGTTTTAATATCACATGAGCTGTAATGTGTTGTAAAGTTCATGGATAATAAACATGACTAACTGTCTTTTTAATGGTGCTACCAGGGTCTTCTGAGAGGGAGCCAAGGTAGGTTTAGAGAGCAGAATATGTTTCTACTTGAAGCTTCCTGGAGGATGTTCTTAAAACCCACTTTCTTAGTATCTTGAATTGTGTGAACCAGCCTATCTGTATAGAGCTTATTAATTCTTATAGGATCAGCAAGTATCTGCATGGGAAAAGTTCCTGAAACAGAAATAAGTACAGGCCTGAGCAGCAGAGCCTGGGTTTGTCTAAGAGCCTACTACACAGCTTAGGTCCAACTCCCTTCTCAAGTGTCAGGAAATGTGCTGAAACATAGCAATCTTTGGATTGATGTGTGTGTCTCTGTGTGTTTCTGTGTGTGTCTATGTGTGTGTGTGTGTCTGTGTGCTTTTGTCCATGTGTGTTAGCAGTTTTATGTTGTGTATTTCTGTATTGGTAGGTGCTTGTTTTAGGTGTTTGTAGTATGGTTACTTGTATATACAAGTGTGTATTTAGGTATGTCTCTGTGTGTGCATGTGTGTGTGTGCATGTACGAAGGAATGTACTCGTTTGTTTCTGAACATATATGTTCGTATTCATATGTATCTATACATATATACACTTGGTCAGCAAACATCTTAAACGATAATACAGTCCAGCTTTAATGAGAAAGTACTCTATCAGTTCACTTTGCATCACAGAAACATCAAATACAGTAGCAGGTCATCATGCCTCTCCACCTAACTCAATAGAACAAAAGGAGACAGATAATGGTGTAAAGTCAGATATTCAACAGTTGGAAGAAAAAAACTATTCATCACTATTAAAACTGGTTGTAGAGCAAATCTATTTATCTATATTGAAATCATTTGTAGGAAAATAAAAGACTGTGGTACATGGAGGTGAGTAGGGGGCTGCCGTGTCAAATCCATGAGCCTGAGAGTCAACAAGGCTGGCTAAGGGACCGTGACCCATCTCTGCTCTTCTCTATTAGCAGTGGTATCACGTCTTTCTTCATTAATATCCCTTTTACACTTTAATGCTTTCCCTTGGGAAGATTTGTATACCGCACACTCTTGCTGATTATAGTATCTCTTCAGTGAGCATGGATTCTGGGAGATGGATTCTCTGGGGATTTGCAGATGGAGGGGTTCACAAGAGGAACCCAGGCAGGTTCCTGCACTCCAGATATAATAACAGCCTTCACTTGAATGGTTGCTAGGCTCCCTAGAAGACCTCTGTATAGTGCTCTATTCAGACATTGCTATGCAGTGATTTTTCAGTATAATATGTATGGACTATTGGAGAAATGTGGTGTTTTATTTTAGCTCCAGCACAGTGTGTAGTTCACAATTAACTTGTAAGCTGTTTATTAAATCTGAGAAAAAAATTTAGGCCCAGATGCTCTGTGGCACTGCTTCTTTGGGGATACAAGGAAAGACCTTAGCTCCAAGGTCATACTGGATTGTCCTGCGGAATAAGCCTGGTGTTTGCTGGATAGCTGAAATGACAGGTCCTCACCAGGCCTTTATGTCTTGCTCCCCTATGTCTGAAATACTCCAACAGAAACTCAAACAGGGCACAGAATAGGTCAAGGTATCCCGCAGACACAATTCTTCACCAGGAGCACTGTTCGTGCAAAGCAAGTGAACCACCATTGCATCTCATCCCTATAACCATGGAAAACTTGGGCTGAATTTTCTTCCTTTCTTTGGGTCACTATATATCATAAAGGCCTTTATTTTGTGTAGCCTCTGGTTCAGCAAGAGTGCATGTTTGGAAGGCTTCAGAGAAGGGTCATTAAGATCTGCTGGTCATCCGGGAGGGGCCTGAGAATGCAAATTTTGCTTGTCCTCATGGGTCATCCTGAACAATTTCATGGAGATAAGTCAAGCCTATTCTAAAGACTTTGAGGTATTGTCTGTAACATGACTCCTGCTTTGCCTTGCAAGGACTTGTCCAACAGCAAACCCCCAACCCAATTGGGGCATAGCTACATTCATCTTGAAGACATTATTACCATTAGTCACAGCCTTTGCACTATATTTCTAAGGCCATCAAGAGACTGTAGGTCTCTGTTGCAAAATCTACAGCAAGAGAATGCTGCTTAGCTTAAGAACTGTGTTTTGGTTTTGGTTACTTTTGATTTCCTTGAGTATATGATTTTCTTTCTTTTCATTTGAAGTTTTGTCATTTATTTGTTTTTGTTACTATAATTAATTTGCTGTTTTGTTAAGGCTATGTACTACATACTTTGACTATCCTACTTTAAGCTTGTATTGAATAAAATTAATGTATTCTTATGAATAAAAACATAATCTCTAATTTTTATCTCAGAAGAACCTTCTGTATTCATGTGTGGTTCACAGTCTTGTAACACTAGAAGTATCAGGTAGGAATGGACCTCTTTAAGTGTAATGTGGCATAGTCTTCACTATTTGTTCCCAAACAGTCACAGCTACACAGAGAATTGTGCTTTTGGTGTGGATAGTATGTCAAAATCTGTGGACCTAACTTCATGATGAAAAACATATCCATGCTGTATCTTTGTGGTCATAAATTCAGCTATGTTAAAATGCACTACTCCATGGATGCTCATGATGAACAAACAGAGGAGAAACACAAGAGTGTTTCTCTAATACATCCCAAGAAATATAATTCACTAAAGGATTATCAAAGAAATTAGTAACCACACAGCTGTATGCCTTTTATTTCTTTGAATGGTAGCATCACTTATAACTGCAAAGCAGAGATCATGAATTCCAAGATCATTTGGCAGATGTTAGCAATTTGGTTTGTTTGTTTGTTTGTTTGTTTTGTTTTGGTGGTAGTGTTGTTCTACTGATGATGAATTTTGTTCTCTTGACCTGGACAATGTATTTGATGATAATTTTTTAATTAGGTTAAGGCGTTGTTTCTGTTTTTGCATTATTTCATTTATGTGTATGGGTGTTTTTCCTGCTGTATGTCTGTACACTACATGCATGCAATTCTCCTGAGGCCAGAAGAGGTCAATGGATTACACCTGGAGCAGAAGTGATGGAGGATTCTTTTTTTATTTTTATTTTATGTGCATTGGTGTTTTGCCTGCATGTATGTCTGTGAAAGTGCCAGATCATGTAGTTATAGATGGTTGTAAGTTGACATGTGAATGCTGTGAATTGAACCTGGGTCCTCTGGAAGAACAGTCAGTGCTCTTACCTGCTGAGCTATCTCTCCAGCACCCAAGATGGAGGATTCTTAATGCCACTCTTTAGATCTTCTTAGAAACAAAGTCTCAAATGGATAAGTCATCTATCCAGCACCTGCCTGGACTTTTGTCTTTCCTTGTGTGGTGTATTAGCTGCACTGGATCACACCCAACCAAAGACAGAAGATTCTTGAGACCTCTAGGGTCACATACTTGGGGTAGGCATGCTCAGTGTTTAAACTCTGAGGCCTGCATGTAGGGCATTAGAGTGGGTTCCTGATCATGCCTCAGGATCTCTTTTTGTCAGGGTTGGAGCAGATCTCTCCTGTCTCATCCTGCATGACAATGCAGATTAGGCTTTATTAGATGAATTGCAGAATTGAAAACTCTCCTAAAGGTGGAGGTGGTAAATAAATCATGTTGAAGTACAATCAAAAGAGTGTTTAGATTAAGCTTCAGACAAGCCCAGGAGGAGGGAACCTGCAGCAGAGGATACAAGTCTGTGATGGTAAATATTTCAGTTCAAGGCTAGCAGGGAGAGGGATGGTAAATGTTGCCTGTATCTTTCTTCTACCTACTGCCTTTACTCTGGGTAGTGACTGTGCTACCAGGCCCCTCCTAGCTTCCCTTAAATCTGAGGCTAACACAAACACACACCCACACAATTTTACAAAAATACTTTATCTCAAAAAGATTAGGGCATCACATACCCACCATGACCTTCTATTCTTGAGAGTATATTGATCTGTAAGTACAACCAGAAGTTAGAAATGTATAAGGCATTCAGTGATTAGTGACAGGCTTTGGTCCTGGCTGAACCCCAAGGCTGTACAAAGCATTCCTGATCTGCTTGCCATGCTATTTTCTTTCCCAGCAGCCACATCTGCTGCTCAGTGTCATCATGATTTTCTCCAATGCTGCACAGCAATTGTCCTGTCATCTCCTTAAAGTCGGAAGTCCTACTGAGATTTGTTGAAGGTTTCCTCTTATTTTGTGTCAATAATCAAAGGAAGGTAGTCTAGAATAAAACCTGCAATGGGGTCATCTCCAGTTAGCTCTCTTTTATGCCAGCTAGCAAAAGACAAAGTGTCTTGCCCTACATCTCCATTGATTGCCAACCCTGGTTATGCATGCTGACCTCTGCAGGTGTCTTTATAAAGGCTCACCCCTATATTCTACAATCATTGACTCAAAACTCCAAGAATGTGACAGAGGCATAGGTGTCTTCAACAAAACTCTAATGGTCATTCTAATGCTCAGGCGTTGCTGTAAGTCACAATATTACCTTCTTCCTCATTAGAGCAGTATTCTCTAATACCAAGAAATACAGTTTTGGTGCAAACTAATAAGAGGTCATCAGGACTTTGAGACAATTGGTCTAGGGAGGAAAGGGCAGGATTAGCAATTTTTCATCTGGCCCTCTTCAGGGGTGTTCATCTTTTCAAAAATTTAAAAGCCCTTATACAAAGAGCAAAGACACAAGTCTGGTGTATTTTAGAGGAAAAAAAAACAGATCCTCTGTCAGCGGAAGCTGACATCACTGGTAGTATGGTCAGCGAGCACCTCGCCATCAGATCCCATGGTCAAGAGGGTGAGTTCCGGGTCTCCTTTGCAGGCAACTTGCTCCTCTTATCCGCAGGCCTTGGGAATCTGCTCTGGGCTGAGGAGTGAAGAGTGAGGCAGGTCTCAGGAGTAGGCAATCTGGCAGTGGTACTCCAGGCAGCCCAGGTCTGATTGACCCTTCAACCCCTCCTGGGTCTATGCAAGCCCCTCAGTGAGAAGGTCTCTTGGTCCTGGTGCTAAAGCATAGGGTGCTGGTCAACTTTGCAGACAAACTGGCTTCCACCAGTAAAGTTTGCCAACATGGCAGTTTCCATAAGTTTGCCTAGATGGATGAGTGACTGGTACCTCATTGTCCCATTTGGGCTGGTTTCCTAAATTGTGGATTTTCTTTCATTTTAAGTCCTTGGAACACCAGTCCTACTCTTTTGGGATCTTGGTAGGATTCAGGGTTTCTCCAAAATAGTCAATACTTTTAAAGAAGGCACTCTGGTGAAAGCAACTAACAGGCATTTGTAGTGGTGGAATTTAAATCCACTTCAAATTTGGTTATGCTGTTCCCTTGGGGTGGGGCATGCGTCCACATCTCGATATTAAATCAAGGCAATGCATTTAATATTAACATTAAGCACATGGGGAAGTAATGCTTTAAGAAACAGCACTTCTGTGAACAGCTTCCCATCTTCTAATACTTAATTGTGACAAAGCAAAAATACATTTGAAACACTCATGAGACATGTGCTGCAAACCACTATGTATTCCAGTCATTGGGTTTCTTGGAATCTAAACTCCTGGCCATACATACGAGTCTGTGGGGCTGTGTCAACATTTAGTAGCAACAGCAAGCCAGTCATCCTATTCCAGCAAAACAGAATTCACTGTTTAACTTGGAAGGAGGCTGGTGCATGTTGGTTCAACTCTGGGAATTCTTGACATCTCTGCACTATGATTTTTCCTGCTGGGTTTGCTGTGCAGACTGATGAAACCTTCTCTCCTGTAGAAGTTCAATTATAGGTTGAGCTAATGTCTGGTGAAAGAAGGCATGTTTTATTTAACTGGTACTTTGGTTTCTCAGTTGGGGGCACACAGTCAACAATCACCCTTACTGACATGGGTTCTTTTCCTTAGTGATGTCCCTCAACATGGTACCATGCAGATATATGGCTGGGCATCTCTTCTGGGCCACTCTGGACTTCCACCCACAATCTCTAGGCAGTGGCTATCTGTCAGCAAGCACCAACAACTTGCTGCAGGTCACCACCTGTCTATAAAGTGTCATCCTTTAAGATGCATGGCATTACCACACAGTTCTTGCTGGACTGTTTGCCTGTCCTGCACCAAAAGGTTTTTGAGACCAGACATTTCATTTGACTTTGTATTTGCTGTGTCTCCCATCATTGTTCAGTTTGGTTAAGAAATTAACAGTGAACACCTATATATTTATGCATCACTGTCTGCCAGCTTGAACCACCAGACTTAAAATACACTCTAAACTTAGAGTAAACTGTTTCTTATACTTTAGTACAATGCATGCTACTCTATTCCTAGGTACCTCATGCCAAACCACTCACTTTATAATATTGGTTAAAGTCAGCAAATGGCATGGAGTAATATATCCTGAAGACAGACTGTAAGCATCTCACAGGCAGGCTTGAACTCTCATTCGCTTTCTCCTCTTTAATGCCTATGTAGTAATCAGCCTTCTAAGAACTTGTTGAATGGCATAGATTTTACCCAGAAGTCTTTCAATGGCAATGGTCAATACACAACTGGACACAAGCAATCAGTCAAACAAAAAAGAGGAAGGTATTAACTATGTAACTGAGTGAGAAGTGACCTGGCTCCCGGTGCTTAAACTATTGCCAGCAGGATTTCTCACTGCCCTTCTTTGTTTCTTGTTTGGCTTTTCTATGTTTGCTTTCTTGTGTTCACATGAAGACATCTTTTGTCTTACATGGGTAGCGTTCTAACTTAGCAAACATGTTAAGGGTATCACTTTATTCTCTTCCACTGGAGATGATACCAGAAGAGGACTGTAACTTACCAACTAGATTTGGCTGCTATCCCTAAGCAACTCAGTGTGATCACATGAGTTAACTCTTGATGGCCAGGCCTGTGTCATTTGCTTGTTTCTATAACCAGAAGATGGCTTTTACATGGGACAATCAAAACAGATTTGTGTATCTTACATTCCAAATCAGCACTTAGAACCACAAATATTTTGTGTGGTAGGGCTTTTTAAAATCTGTGGATTTTAATATGTAACAATCAAAGGTAGTAATTTACATAATCAAAATAAGAGACCTTGCAGATAAGATAAAAGTTTAAACAGGAAGCTCATACAGGCTTTGCTTACACTTTATATAAATATGTTTAGCCTGAAGATAATTTAATATACATATTATGACTTACTGTCTGATGTGGTGGTACACTCTTTTAATCCCAGGACTTGGGAGGCAGAGACAAGTGAATCTCTGAGTTGGAGGTCTGCTATCCATAGCAAGTTCCAAGTCAGCAAGGAGTATATACTGAGAAGCTACTATAGAAATGTACAATTAGAATATATTTACTATGCCTGAAATTTCTGTGCAACCCTCATGTGAGGTCCACTTGAGTTTCCATGAAGAGACTCCAGTTTTGCACTTTGGAGCATTTCAACACTGTGAGTTTTCACATGAGCAATGCTCAACCTATAGTCTCCTCCAGAATGTTCCAAGATAGGGAACTCTGGAATTCCCAGAGCACCTTAGTAAGAAAATACACAATACTGCTGTCAGGGAAAAAGCTGCCCTTTAGAACTTGGAAACATTCTAAGTATTATAATCTACTCCTGAAAATAACTTTCCACTCAATAAGGCCCCACAGGTAGTCCAAAATCCCAAAGTATTTGGAATATTTTCCAACAACCTACCTGTTGTTTGCCTAACTTGTTTTTCTTTCACTTGCCAAGGTACAGATTGGAGGTATAACCTTCTAGAAGTGAATTACAGCTCATTAAAAATGATGGAGACTATGACCTCCTGTTTGTCATGCATAAGATGTGCAAAGCCAAGACTGGATCAGGCTCCATGAAGTTCTTTAGGAATAATTTTCTTGGTTTGGGAAAATTTTTAACAAGCTCCTCTCCACAGGGTTGACTGAGAAAGTGGGCTTGTCAGTGGCTGAACACAACTTAATACCCATCAGAAATAGATGAGCAGCCACTTTTACCTACAGGGCTTGTCCAAAGGACACTCTGGAAGTGCAGCCTTTTATGCCTTGAAGTAACTATTGGGATTCAGCTTCATGACTGTATCTTTTCTCTTTCCTACCTTAAGGAATGTTTCAGCATACAAAGCAGATAATTTTTGTTACAGATTCCATCATTAACGTGGAAGCCTAGGAAACATTATCTTCCTGAAGTTCTCTATCAACTGCCTCGAGCCTTGATGATAGAATCAATGCCATAACTGAAAAATGCATTCCTAATTCCATTTATCTTTAAGGGGAGCTGGCTTTTGTCTAATTGAGAACTTGGAGTAAAATCTTCTTGTAGAAAAGAGAAACAGGCAATCCTATATGTTTCCTATAAGTAACAGGTCTCTCATTGAATGAATAATTGACATTAGTGAACTGGTTGAAGGCTAGTTAAATGTGTAGCTTATTTACTATTTGAATTTTAATTGTGTTTTTCTATTCTAGTTCTCAACTGAATAAGTACTTTACCTTGTTCCATCAAACAAAAGTATTGTTTTTGGACAATGGTGGTGTATGCCTTTAGTCCCAGCACTTGAGAGAGAGACACAGACATATCTCTGAGGCTGAAGCCAGCCTGGTCTACAGAGCAAGGTCCAGGACAGCCAGGGATACACAGAGAAGAGAAGCCCTGTCTCAAATACAAACCAACAACAAAACAATAGTATCATAAAGGGAACAGACTTTCATTTTCTTTCTTTAGGTGGCTGAGGCCACACTATTTTATAGCATTCATGGGGGTCAGTAAAGATATTACAAATCCAGAACAACTGTGGAAAATGAAGCCTCAGCAGAACCTGGAAGATGACAGTTACTTGGTAAAATAATGCCTATAAAAGGTAATAAATAAAATCTATATACTTCAAGTGTATTCTGAATCTCCTAGTGTTGGGAAGGTCACTTCTCTTTAATCTGCTGATCTCTGTGCTCAGGTGCCTGTAGCTGAAGCTGTATAGTACAATTGAAGTGACTTGACCAATTATCAGTGCTTAGCTGTATAACCTCCATGGGTCCGGAAAACCCTGGGTCCTGCATTTCTATGAATCAACTGGACCAGATCATCCCCAGAGCCTTTGAGTCTTTTCTAACACTTGTGCTTCTGAGTTTCAAAGCAAAAGTCATGATGGCCTATATAATAGTAGTTTTGTAAGCATTTTTATAGGCACTATGGTAGATCACTAGAGAGTTCACCATGTAATCTGTGACTCACTGCTTAAACCAAATAAACTGTTTTGTGTAAAGAATCAGTTGTCTCACTTTAGATCAATAGCAATGTTTCTTGCTACATCATTTAAAAGGTGGCAGGAATTTTTGGTGCCAAACAGTTACCATTTGAAAATATTCAATGTACAATTCTAAAAGTCACAAGCATATACGCCATAAAACAAACTTATTTTCATTTTACATTTAGCTCTCTTACTTGCTGTAACGTAATGTTTAGCCAGAAAACTGTTGTTGCTGGTTCACTAAGGCTGTTTCAAAATGCAGAAATTACAGAGCCATTTTCTTTCTGGGTGGAGTGCTTAAAAAGATATTGAATAGAAGAATGATTTATGTCAGGTAACATGAAAACTCATCCTTAGACACTGGCAACTGTGGGTACTGTGGGGATGATTCTGTGTGCAATGAGGAGGAGAGCCCAAACATCTGACAGCAGTGGAAGCTTCTCCTCCAGCACACTTGGAGCTATGAAAAAAAAGAGACTTAAATAAGCAAGCAGTTAAAAAAGAACATGATAGGAAACACTCTGTGGTCTTCATTTGAGTCTTTAAAATTTTTATTTCTCATTGTTCCTTGTGGAAACAAGAAATTGTTCAACACACTTTTTTTTTTTCTTGAATTGCTGACTGGCACAAAACACGGTGGACAGAGAAGTATAATTTGTTGGAAAGCAGATTGTGTTTGCAGGAGTTCACTAGATAGTTAAATAGCTTTTTCTAAACTTTCTGATCATTAATTCATCTCTTTTAGAAATATAAAACAGAGTATTGCTGTAGTAGGGACACATTCTGCTGTTGCCCCAAAGTGAGGAAACACAGGTGTGCATCAAGAGCCATGGATGGCAAGAGAGAGGAGGAGCTGCTGGCCAAGGCAGAGCAAGAGGAGGTGGAGAAGCTGCAGCTCATCAAGGTGCACAAGGAGCTAGAGCTGGAATTCGACCTGGACAACTTGCTGGCTTAGGACCACAATCCCCCAACAGTGCTGTACCAGGACAGGCCCTCTCTGGAGGCTGAGCTGCGTGCCCTGGCGCGTGACAACATGCAGCTTCTCATCAACCAGCTACTGGCAGCTGCAGACCATGGAGCGCATGGAGGAGGCGGTGGTAGTGTGCTTACTGGAGCCTGCCACAGGCCTGCCGGCCGAGAAGCTGCTGCCCTGGCCACTGCCCCTCACCCGCTGGCCTTAAGGGCATCCCATCAGTCCCAAAAAGAAGACCAACCTCGTGTGGGACGAGGTGAGTGGCCAGTGGCGGTGCCTTGGTGCTGCAAGCACGCACAGGATGACACTAAGGAATGGCTCATCAAGGTGCCCGGGAGCTCCAACCCCATGGAAGACCAGTTCACCAAGAGGTTTCAGGCTAAGAAAGAACGCATGGCCAAGAAAGAGATGAACCTTCTGTGGAACCTGGCCCGCGAGCACAAGATGCAGATGCCCAGCTCAGCTGGCCTGCACCCTAAGGGACACCAGAGTAAGGAGGAGCTTCGGTGGGAAGCTTCCAGGAGCGCCTCCCCAAGGAGAAAGCGCCCCAAAACTCTGGCAAGAAGAGGAAGTTTCAGCCTGCCTTTGGGGACTTCCCAGCCAAGAAAAAGAACCAGTGGGAGCTACTTCAAATCGTGAACAGTAATAAACCTCAGCTGGACGTGACAAGGGCCACCAACAAGCAGATGAGGGAAGAGGTCCAAGAGGAGCCTGCCAAGAGGAGGAAGATGAGCCAGAAATGCAAGAGAAAAGAGGGCCTGCCAGAACCTTCCTGCAAGAGAAAGGGCAGCCTGCCTGCTGGGTCAGGGAGGGAAAAGGAAAGGAGGCCTGGGAGGCAAGAAGCATTCCAGGCCACCTGAGTCAGGGGGCAAGAAGACAGGAGTGCTGCGCCAAGGTGGGAAGAGGAGGAAGTATCTCCCCTCTGGACCTGTTCTGAAAAGCTAGGACTGTACTAAAGGTTAAGTTGTGTGTGTTGCAGGCTGGCTCAGGAGGTGGGTGCTGTCCTCAATGAGATTGACATTGAAGTGACAGGTTTGCCTCCCCAAGAGAGTCAGTGCTGGACTATGAACTAATGGAGACACTGACTGGAAGTTAGTGTATTTTGGAACATGTGAATTATAGAAATGATATGGTCAGAACCAGGAGTAAGTTAAGGCCTGCCTTTTTTATCTTGACTTTGGATACTGGGTAAGAGTTGATCAGATTTCTGAGTTATAGTAGATTGGTTTCAACATTTTTGCATTATTTTTGTAACAAAGCTTATATATTTATCAAAGCAAAGGAGGATGGGGGAAAATTACGTCCACCTGTGATTTACAAGTATTGTAAAGGTATGCTTTAACCTGATGTTGCTTTTAACTTTTACTGTTGGTAGGGGTTGTATGTGAAGTCAGTAACCTGGGTACCAGTATGGAGTGTGCTTGAGAAAAAGAAAGTAGTTACAATGGTTATAAAAAGACCCCTCCCTGGGCGGTGGTAGCCCATGCCTTTAATCCCAGCACTGGGAGGCAGAGGCAGGCTGATTTCTGAGTTTGAGGCCAGCCTGGTCTACAGAGTGAATTCCAGGACAGCCAGGGCTACACAGAGAAACCCTTTCTCAGAAAAAAAAAAAAACCCAATAAATAAATAAATAAATAAATAAATAAATAAAATAAAATAAAAAGACCCCTCATATTTGGAAAACTTTGCCACTAACTATTAATATTAAAAGTATAGTGCTTTTTGATGTTGGTTCAGGTTGTGCATTTGGCCAGTGAATTGCTTTAAGTGATATATTGGAACCACACTAAGTAATGGTAATTAACCTTGTAATGGTAATTAACCCAAGAAAATGGTTGTCATTTTGTTTGTAACTGATGGCTTTTGTTTAATTGCCTTGAGTTTAGCAAGTGCTGGTCTGGAATTCAGTATGGAGCCAAGGCTGAGGTTAGAGAGGAGCAGCCACACCCAGCAGAAGACTTCATGTTTATTTCTGTCCTGGATGTTTTCCCCCATTTCATTGTTTTATTTTTGGTCCTAATAAACTTATTTTTGCAAAATTAAATTATATATATATATATATATATATATATATATATATATATATATGCAAAGAGTAAGACTATACAATGAAATTCATACTCTCATTTATTGAAATCACCCTGCTATTCCTGCTGTTCTCATAAAACCACAAGCACATAATGAAATTCATTTCTATACTAGGATTGACTATTATTCCAAATCCTTTTCATTTTACCTAATAAATCCCCTGCTGTTTCTCTGCAGAATTGCCACCTTTGGTCATTGTCATAGTGATAAGATGTGGCTGAAGGAAGTAGCCCAGGACAACACAAACAATTTGGAAAGGACTTACATGATTTTTTCACTCTTACACCTGAGAGGTTAGGTCACATTGTACCATAGATTCAGAAGGCAGAAGCCACAGATGAAGTGCCAAACACAGTCCTTCCTGAACTACTGGACACATTTAAATGGAGGTTTCACTGGATCTCAGTGAACTCTTGAGTTCTCACTGGAACTCAGAAAGGTAGATATTGGAGAAGTGATGGCTAATGGAACTACAGAGCAGCAATCCAATGTCCCTGTTGACCTTTGCTCAAGATGCCTACTATGTCTGGTTGTAATGGAGAAAGGGAGAAAGTGGGGTTTTATCTTCTGAAGAAGAGACATAAAGTTTACAATTGGATATTCCCCTGGACCTGAACTCCTTCCTATATTGCCATGAGCAAGGGAGTTTACATTGCAAAAATGGGATTTTGGAAACACATGTCTGAATATATTGAAACAATGTCTCCTCTTAAGGCATGTGCACAATAATTAGATATAATCCAACTTGCATAAAATTAAAGGTGCAGGAGAACCATTGTTGCATTTGGGAAACAGGACACCCTGGGGAACTGGACTGTGGTACATGAATGGTGCCTAAGGGTAGATTTATCATGGAGAAGAATCTCCCTCAAGCAAGGACCCTAGACCTTGAGGTACTAACAAAGATGAGCTGCCCATGCCAAGGCCCTAACAAACTCTCCCGTACAAAGTGCTTGCCTTGTAACGAAGCAGAGAGAAATCTCTAGCTTTGAAGGGAAAGTTGCCAAGGTGTATCCCCTGAGTCAAAAGAAAGACTCCAGGAAAGGGCACCTCAGAAACTGGTCAATGTGGGGCAAGCTGGTCAGCAGGTAGGCCATGGCAGTTTCCAGTGACATCATCAGTAGTCACTTCCCTGGACAATCTCTTGTATCCAGGAGAACCTGAGAATCTTCTGTGATGTCACCAGTGTTGTGGAGACAGCAACTGCCTGTGGGGTATTCCTTCAGAATACTTTGTGGGGTTCACAAGCAGTCATGTTGTCCATGCTGCTCAGGCTGTTTCATAGGGACAGTACAATACAACAAGAGACCAGACCTAGGCAGAAGGCATTCTGTAAAGCAGGAAGAAGGAGATGGCCCTGGGGAAGACACAGTGAGTCCTGGGCAGTGCATGGGGAAGCTTCCTGGAGGAGGGGCGCTTGAGCAGGTCCTTACATGAGAAGGGCTTAGCATCTGGAGCCTCAAAATTTCTTAATGGCAGACCCAGAGTCCAGAATTTCTGATGATTACTTTCTCAGAGATCCAGGAATTGACAAGCCTTCAGTTGCTTTGCTGAGAGATCTGAATTTCCTGCTGAGTGGCAAAGGATGCCAGGAGAAAGTACTGTGAGAATAACAAAGCCTTACTCTCAGGATAGAGTGCTGAAGCATTTCATCCTCAATAGATTCCTGTAGGTTACATAAATATGTGATGCCAAGAAAAGAGAAGGATAATCCCCTTGTCAAGTATCAAGGTCTCAGAGACTTTGGTCTGGAACACACATGATGTGGGCTGAATTACAGTCTGGGATAAGTGTAGTAGTGTGTGGTATCTCATCATGCATTTAAGAAGCAAGGATAGGTGTTGGCTTGTGGGAAATGTTTGGTGCTGGTGTTTATGGTCAATCTTCTTTGTGCTAAGCAGTACAGACTACATCTTCAGATATAAAGTGACAGTACCCTCAATTTCTTCTTGACTGGGAAAGCTTAAGCACTTCAGGGTTAGTGGGACTGCAGTAGGGACTGAGCCATATGTTTAGTGATGGTGGTTGGGAGCTGGGGCATAGGTGAGGAGTCCAGCTTGAAGATAGCTTTCCTGCTCTTTCAGGAATTCACTGTGTCTCTAGAATTCCCTCTTCCTCAGGCTTCTCTGTGGGAGTAAGTATGGTTTCTCCTTTTCCTGTCATATTTTCCCTACAAGTTTCCTTGTGTTTCTCTACCTGAAGGGTCTGTTGGGAAAGAGTCCTCCCAAGCCTACACCATCAGTGAGCAGGAGCAGAGAATGAAGAGGTTGGAGAAGCTCAAAAGGGACCTCGAAAGAATGAGTAATGAGAGAGACGAACTCCGGGGAATCCTGGCACATTATAATGTCAAGGATTTGAACAAGAGGTAATCATTATGCCCAGTTTTCAGTTGACTATCTTGGGCCCTCTCTGTTGACCCTAGATTTCCACATATCACAGGAGGCTACAACTCCAGGCTGTCCTCATGTCCAAATGCATTTTGCTGATTGGATATTCAACACAGAACTTGAAGTTCAGAGAGGAGTGAGATGGGGTCACAAGCTCTTTTGATTCCTCCAAAAGAAAACTATAGCCTGTGGCATGAATCATTCAGGAAATAGCAGTATTAGTGTGTGAGCTCTTATCATGCATTTTAAGATGCCTGGACTGGTATTGCTTTGTGGGAGATGCTAGCTGCTGTGTGTTTATGGTGAATTATTTTTGTAATTTTCTGGAGCTGCTTTGGGTCCATTTAGTCCTGTTAACAACTGGGAGGACCTGGTTCTATATGCTGCCCCTCAGTGTGAGTGGATTTCTGGCAAGTCATCACTGCTTTTTTCATATTCTGTTCAGTTTACACTGAGATAATGTCACATTACTGTATGTACTTGACATTGTTATAGTGTATGTGTGTATGTGTGTGTGTGTGTGTGTGTGTGTGTGTGTGTGTATGTGTGTTTATGTATGTCTGTGTGTGTGTATTCCACTTAAGATCCAGGGAGTCTGTGTAGTGTGATGGGGCTGGAGACTTTACCTGACTGACTTTTTAGGTAATGATAGTGATGAGGCCATGGAGGGTCACTTGTAGCATCACAGCACATGATCTCTGTGTGCACCTCTGATGGGCATTAGAAAATGCAGATATAGGCAGTAAAACCTTTTCCCTGTAAATACTGAAGTGTGGAATTTATGTAGTGATAGAACCAAGAATTGAGATAACCTTGTCTACAAGGTGAAAAAGTGTCATCACAGGATTAATTTGGACTCAGGACTGTGGCATAGGCTCCTGGAAAGTTCTTGGAGACCTAATATATTCCTTCAAGACCACTCATGGAGCCAAAGCAGGTCAGCTCCCATTTTTTAGTTCCCTAGCTCTACTGTGCCCACATCAAGTGTAACAAGTTTAATAAGCACCAAGGGGACCCAGTACAAAGGCATTAGGTTGTGGCATATATGGGCTGGGGTAATTCACAATTCAACTTGAATTGATGTAATCCTTGAATCCTTAGTTCAGGGATTATTTGCTCCTTGGGCCACACCCTTCCACAGGTTCAACTTTGAGACGATCATGCTGGAGATGCAACATGACCAGGTGACTCTCGATCTCAAAAACATTCCGCATCAGATCAGTGAGGCCTTGTATAAGTGCCAGGAGTTGACTAAAAATAATCAACTTTACAGGTGAGTGACTAACACTGTTGTTTCCCCAGCACTAGGCACAGAATGTGTCTATCCATCATTTTCTTTAAAACAAAGTGAGAACTCTGGTTCTATACTGTTTGCCTCTCAGCAGGAAGGTTCCTCCCTCAAAGAAAGGCTCTAGGATTGTGATCTTTTGAAATCATTTTGATCAAGTGTTATGAGTCTGTGAGCCCCTCCAATCATTTTCCTTCCCAAGTCAGTATCCTCTAAATAGAAAAGGTGTGTACCTTGATGGAGACATCAATCAACCTTGAGTCTCTGGGGCACTGAAAACACATTTACAGATCTGGTTTGCATGAGACACAGAATGATGTGTATCTGTTGCGTCTTCTCTCTTCTAGAGAAGCTTTGCCTTGTCTCTACCTAGAGGTGGTTCTCTAATACCAAAGACATATATGCAATCATGGGTCCCATGTCCTCTTCTGGGAGATACATGAGTCCCTGTTGGTGTCAGGGATTTCAGAAGTACCTTGAGTCTTCTGGAATGTTGCTTTCTTCTGGATTTGACCTTCCTATATGTGAGGTCCCATGGCTACTCTGGTCTGTAGTCTGGGGCTGTCTGGGGATCAGGGCCCATGATGAGAAGAGATGGTACTTGGAGAAGTGGGAGGAAGATGGATGGTGCCTGGGAATAATCACCATTTCTTCTTTGTGGTTCAGCATCAGGAACTGTCACCTCCTGACAGAATCTCTTCATATGAAGAGTGAAGTAAAAATGCTCTGGAATGAAAACAGGCAGCTGCTTAAGGAGCAGATTACACTGGAAGTGTGTTCTAAGGAAACAAGGAGGCTATGTGTGGAGGCCAGCATGAAGATCTATGACAAATTTTCCAAGCATATCCAACAGGTAAGATGCATGGAGAATGCTTAGGAGCAGGTTGCCCTCATGTCTAACCATAAACAATGTCAAGTCCAGATAACCATCCTCCACCTTGTCCAGGCACTCTCCTAATTCTTATCCAGTTGTTCTGTGATCATTTACAAGACTTTCTGTGGAGTTAGGCTCTCTCAAAAACTGGATGATTGGCAAGCACACCCTCCTGGTCAACTACAAGCTGAATTTCATTAAGATAGATAGGGTAAACACACATTACACACCTACATGCCATTGTACTAGAGGGGTTCTATGTGGCTGCCTCCTTTGCAGTAGCACAGAACATTGAGTGATGAAGTCAGGGCCTGTAGCTAGTTTGCTTTGGACCCATGGCTCCAGCTGCATATGTAGGGGAGGATGGCCTATTCAGACGTAGGTGGGAGAGGAGGTCCTTGGTCCCATGAAGGCTAGATGACCCAGTGTATGGGGGAATTCAAGGGCATGTAGGTGTATGGGGGGGTCAGTGGTGGTACATCCTCATTGAAGGAGGAGGAGGGGGATGGGATAGGGAGTTTCTGGGTGGGGAAGATGAGGAATGGGGATAACGTCTGAAATGTAATAAAATATCTAACAAAAATTATTTAAGAAAAAAAGGTGGGGGTAGAGGTCTTGTGTCTTTTCTGTTCCTCAACCCTGCATTGCAACATGTCTCCTAACTGAGCCTAAACCTTGGTTCGTACTGACAGAGCCTGCCTGATAGCTCATCCATCAGTCCTGGTTTCTGTCATTGTTGCTAGAGTTCTTTCCTGTAGCTTGTATTCACGAGCTGACTGGATGAACAGGGATGTTTGAAAGACTTCTCTCAGGCTGAGGGTTGGGGTGAGGCTTCAAGAAAAAGATTTCTCAAACTCTCTCAACCTAGTCTGCAGAAGTTACTAAGTTTTATTTAGTCCCCACGGGATGGATTACAGAGTCCTGGGTCTCACATGAAACATCAGATATTCACAGTCTACATCCCGTGGTTCCTCCTGCATTTTGGTCTCCTTACTGTTTCCTGCTCACTTATGATTTCTGGTATGTGTGTGTGGGGAGGGGGGAGTCATATGCATGTCTGTGACAATATGTATATAGATGTGCCTGTTGAGAGGCCAGTTAATAACATGTGGTTTTGATCAGTCTTTCTGTTTTGGTTAAGCTGTCTGACCAGCATCTTTGAATCTTCTGTCACCTCCCAGGCAGAGCTCCTCGAATTGCTTTGTCTCAAGTAACTGCTACAAGGTTTCATAACTCACAGAGAGGAAGAACATGTTTATATGTTTCATTGTTTTGAGTTTTCTTGTTGCTGTTGTAAGAAAGCAATTTCTTAACTTAGAAGAAGCTAATGCTGTCTGCTCCGTGTGTCAGATACACAACTTGGCCCACTATGCCATCTTATGAGCTTTCTTGTCATTCAGCTCAAATCAGCAGGGAAAGGAGGAGGGCGTTTGGTTGCCAGGATGGGTCTTACCCAAGACACAAAGGCTCCACATAACCCACAGTTGAGTTAATCAAACCTTTATCAAACAAACAGAACCCATGTTGCCAACACTTAAAAGTCAATAATTTCAAATTTTGCCTAGCCCACCCTTCTGAAATCTTACCATGTGACTTCAGTTTCTACTTCCCTGTCCTTCCTTCATTCATTACAATTTCCTAGCCCGGGGTTTGGAGGCCCACCCATGTGAGGAACAACCACAAAGCAGACATGTAACTCTTGTAACCACAGCAGGATATGGGGCACAAAGGGGTGCTCAGCAACAGCTGGCTGCACACATGAGACAAAAGGTGGCCCCAAGGATGTCCTATTCAAAGGAAACTTATGGACCTGAACACCAGCCTCTTGTTCTAAGATGGGAGTGTGGGGCTCACCACAGTGTCAGTGTCAGTTCACTTTTCATCAAGGAAACATGAAACAGAGCAGCAGGTCATCATGCTGCTATACCTTGCTCAATAGAACAAAAGGAGACAAATAGTGGTGTAAAGTCAGATTGTCAACCATTGGTAGTGGGAAGCCTATTTATCACTATTGAAACTGGTTGTAGAGGGAAATCTATTTACCCATATTGAAATCACTTGTAAGAAAAACAAACACTTTAGTACATGGAGGTGAGTAGGAAGCTGCTGTGTCAAATCCATGGGCCTGAGAGTCAACAAGGCTGGCTAAGGGTCTGTGTCCACCTCTCTGCTCTTGGTGGATAGTGACTGCCTGCTGGAAGATCAGGTGGCTCATTGCATCTTCTCAGCATCCTAGTTTGTTTTCCTCATTACCTCCTACCATTTTTTCCCAACTTTGCCTAAGCTTGACTCAGTTATCTTTGGCCTTGGAGTTTGTCCTGGATATAACTCTGTGAAACACTGAGTTGCTTGGTGTTGCATCTGCATCAAGCAGAAGGCCCATACCTATGATGAGGTGCTAGAACAGGGCTGCCTCAGACAGCCCCTTAGGCTCCTGGTAGTCTAAAGCACTCACCCTGTGTTCTGTCTGTAGCACTCTGTAAAGGCTGTCATTCAAAAGTGATTTGGTTTGAGTTAAAATCATCCTCAAGGAGGGCTGGAAGAAAAGAGGAACTTCAGACATGGCTGATGATATAAAATGGGGCAGCCCTGTGAGAAGCCATGTCCAACTCTTCAGAAACTGTATAGTTTCTCTAGTCCCCATTGACCCAGCGACTCTAGAACAAGAAGTAGGTGTCCACAGAGGAAATTATTGCAAATCATGGTTGTAGTGGTACTTCACAGAGTTGCCCTGAAGTAGAAACTATCCAGAAGTTCTTCAGTCAAGGAGTGAACAAGTATACTGTAGTGCAGCCCTTCTATGGACTATTGCCTAGGGTGATCATACAAAGAACCATTTGGTCTTGAACTAGTTAGACATATTTTCCACAAATTATCCCGGACAGGATCTCCTTATGTGAAGAAAAGTCTCACTTTGCATCCTAGTTACAGAGATTTCCTAGTTGTCTGGGCTCATAGCTTTGGTTACAAAGCCACACAGGCTGTGGAAAATGGAGGGCCTGTTGAAAGATGCTGCTAACTTTAGAGTCCCTGGAAAACGGTGATCAAGATGCAGGAACTGGCTTGTCCACCCTGATTCCATGTGCCTTTGCTGGGAACCAAGCCGACTGTGCACAGCCTTGGGAACTTCCTAACAGGATTGCATACCAGGCCAAAACTCCATATTTACATCCTTTGTTTATTAGGGAAAAGCATTTATTTTATTGAACTGTCTATAGGCTATGCCTACTATGTTCTCGTCCCATTCAAGGTTTTTTATTTTCTTTTTTTTTTTTTAATTAATCAGATTATGTTTGTGAGTACACTGTCTCTCTCATCAGACACCAGAAGAGGGCATCTGATTTTACTAAGATGGTTTGTAGGCTACATTGCGGTTTTGGGGAATTGACCTGAGGACTTCCAAAAGACAAATCAGTGCTCCTAATTGCAGAGATATCTCTCCAGGATTTTGTCAATTCAAGCATTTATTTCTTATGGCTTTATAGTGTCCTGGATGATGTCTTATATTAACATGATCAGGGAAAGTCAAAATGTCCCTGCAACTGTATGTATGAACATGTGCTTTTGTGTGTTCAGGAATGTGTGTGTCTGTCTTTGGGTGTGATTGTGTGTGTGTTTATGTATGTGTTAGTGTGTGTGTGTCCAATGCTGGGCTCAAACAATGTAGGATCATTTTGGTGTCTCTGAGATATGAGGTACTAGGATGGGATAGCAGGAGCCAAGAATATTTTCTATACCTGTATAACTGTATTTTTGGGTCTCAGGCCTTCCACAGGATTCTCTGCCTCAGTCACCTAGGAGCAGCTCAGAATATTGTTCTGATCTAGTTTAAAAGAAATCCTGTCCATGATCATTCTTGTGATCCACAGAGTTTGTGTCGATTGTGTACTCTTACTTCCCTTCTGAGCTCTCTGGTATGACCTGAGCCTATTGTCCCTTAAGTCACCCCACAAATAATACTACAGTACCTATAAACATAGCAGGGGTATCCTTTTTCCTTCATGAATATTTGTTTTAAAGTTCAAGGCTTTCCCTTGGGAAGATTTGCATGCAGCACACTCTTGCTGATTATAGTATCTCTTCAGTGAGCATGGATTTCCTGTGAGATGGTTTCTCTGGGGATTCACAGATGGAGGGGTTCACAAGTAGAACCAGGCAAGTTCCTGCACTCCAGATATAATAAGAGCCTTCACTTCAATGGTGGCTAGGTTCCCTCGAAGGCCTCTGTATAGTGTTTGATTCAGAATTGCTACACAGTTATTTCTCAGTATAATATATATGGACCATTGGAGAAATGTCGTGTTTTATTTTAACTCCAGCACAGTGTGTAGTTCACTGTTCACTTTTAAGCCACTTTTTAAAACTGAGAAAAAGTCCCAGGCCCAGGTGCTCTGTGGCTCTTCTCCTTTGGGGATACTGGGAATGATCTTAGGCTGAAAGGTCATACTGGATTGTCCTGCTCAATAAAGCTGGTGTTTGCTGGATAGCTGACATGACAGGTCCCCAACAGGCCTTTGTCTCTTCTTCCCCTAGGTCTGAAATACTCCTCCTGAAGCTCAAACAGGCAGACCAGGTCAAGATTTCCCTCAGACACAACTCTTCACAAGGAGAACACATGTTGAAGAGATTATTACCATCATTGGCAGCCTTTGGACAATATGTCCAAGGCCAGTAACAGGCTGTAGGTCTGTGCTGTAAAATCTGCAGCTAAAGAATGCTTCTTAGTTTAATTATAATGTTTTGGATTTGGTTAGAATTTTGATTGCTTTGAGTATATGGTTTCTTTGTTTCATTTGAAGTTTTGCTGTTTATTTATTTTTTGTTATGTTATTAATTTGTTGTTTTACTAATTTTATATACCATATATATTGACTCCCCCACTTTAAGTTGGTATTGAATAAATTTAATGTATTTTCATGGATAAAAATGTAATCACTAATTTTTCCCTCATGAGACCTTCTGTATTCATGTGTGGTTCTCTGTCTTCTAACACTGCAAGTATCAGGCAGGAGTGGACCTCTTCAAGTAGCATGTGGCTTAGGCCTCATTATTAGTTCCCAGCCAGTCACAGCTACACAGAAAATTGTGCTTTCAATATGGATAGTGTGTCAAAATCTGTGGATCCCAACTTCATGATGAAAAATGTATCCATGCTGTAACTTTGTTGTTATAAATTTCGCTATTTAAAAATGTACCACTATGTAGATGATTAAGTTGAATAAAGTAGAAATACAAGTGTATTTCTCTAATACATCCCAAGAAATAAAAATATTCAATAAATGAGTATAAAAGAAATCAGTAAACATGGAGCTGTATGCCTCTTGTTTTCTTGAAATATAGCATCACTTATGAATTCCCAACAGAGATAATGAATTTCAAGACCCTTTTGGAGATGTTGGTTATTTTTTTAGTATTGATTTTTCATCCTTTTTTTATTGTTGTTCTAATAATAATGATGGTTTCTTTTTCTTTTTGCTCTTGGTCTGGACAATATATTTGATGCTTTTATAAAAATTTGTTTTTTATAAAAAATTTTGGGGGCATTGTTTCTGTTTTTGAGTTATTTCTTTTATATGTATGGGTGTTTTTCCTGCTGTAGGTTTTTGCACTACATGCTTGCAAGTCCCCAGATGCCAGGCCAGAAGAGGTCAGTGGATTCCTCCTGGAATTGAAGTGACAGAGTATTGTTAATAATAGCTCTTTAGGTCCTCTGAGAAACAAATTCTCAAGTGGATAAGCCATCTGTCAAACCACTGCCTTGACTTTTGTCCTTCCTTGAGTGGTGTATTATCTGCACTGGATCACACCCAACCAAAGAGAAAAGATTCTTGAGACTTGTAGGTTCACATTCCTGGGGTAGGCATGCTCAGTGTTTAAACTTTGAGGCCTCCATGTAGGGCATTAGAGTGGCTTCCTGATCATGCCTCTGGATATCTTATTGTTAGGGTTGGAGTTGATCTCTCATGTCTCTTCCTGCATGACAATGCAGATTGGGTTTATCAGATGAACTACAGAATTGAGAACTCTCCTAAAGGTGGTAAATAAATCATGTTGAAGTACCATCAAAACAGTGTTTAGAGTAAGCTTCATACAAACCCAGAGGATGGAGCCTGCAGCAGAGGACACAGGACTGTGGTGGTGAGTATTTCAGTTCAAGACTAGCAAGGGAGAGGGATGGTAGATGTTGCCAGTATATTTTTCATGTGGTCTGGAAATTTCATCTACCATCTTTCAGTTTTGAATTTAGCTTTATTTATAATTAAAAATTGAAAGTAGAATGCAGACATATTCTTCTTTCTTTTTCTATGTTTTTTATTGAAAACGATTTTTAATACAATACATTCAGATTATGGTTTCCTCTCCTGCAACTCTTTTAAGATCCTCTCTCCCACTAGTTCTATTGGAATTCACACATTTTCGAATCTCTCCTAGACAACAAATAGCCATTTAGATAATATTAACCAGCCATTTAGATAATATTAACCAGCCATTTAGATAATATTGACCAGGGAATGTTATAGATATATTTTAATTAAAAACCCAATTAAGAAGGAGACAAGGAGAAAGCTAGAAAGTTAGCTGTGTGCTGGAATTCCATTTACCCCTTCTCCTAATTGGCTAAGAAATGAGCAAGCAGCTTTACATGCCTGTCATCACATCTTCCACACCATGATGACCCAATAGTGAACCAAAATAAGACTTTTCCTAACTTGCTTTTTGTCAGGAACTTGGTTTCAAAAACTAAAATAGTGACTAAGGCACAGATCCATCTGAACCTTGTAAGGCCTCATCTTACATTGTTATGCCTCTAATTTGTCTGTCCTAGATAATATTCGAGTGCTGTGCATAGCCAAGGCAACTCTTGTGAAAGAAAGCATTTCATCGAGGGCTCGATTACAGTTTCAGGAGTTTAGGACATTATGCTCTTGGTGGATAGTATGTCAATATGCTGTCAGACACTGGAGCACTGGTAGAGAGCTACATTCTGAGCTGTAGGCATAGAGGCAGGTATAGAACTGGGCCTAGCATGAGCTTTTGAAACCTCAAAGTCCATCTTCTAGAAAGCCACACCTCCTAATCCTTTTCAAATACTGCCACTCTCCAGTGACTAATCATTCAAGCATATGAGCCTATGGTGTCTATTCTTATTCAAACCACCATACAGTCTATTACTAAACAAGGTCACAGATTTAGGAGACCGAGGCTTCAATTTTTGAATCAATCAAATCAATCTATAAGGGGGCCATAGTGTTTTCTAAGGGTATTTATATAGGTTTGACCTTGGGATGAAGAGGAAGATGAAGAACTGGATTTATCTGGGAAGAATAGATTGCTGTGTAGTGTGGGGAATTAGCATGATTGCTTCAGGCATTGGAGTTCTTTTCCCTTGAGGTGCAATCTAAATAATATTTTTTTTAAATGCTCCCAGAAATCTTGTGTTTTTCAAAACTGATAAAAGTTATTCACTGTGTTCTTCAGACCCATTATCAAATGTCAGAGTAGGACAAATGTATCATGACTAATGAGAGGATAATTTCTCTATTTAATGAGTTAATAAAAAGTACATACAGAAGCTAAGGTAAGATGAAGTACAATAAGGGTCATCAAAGATAAGTTGTTATCATATGTGTATTTTCATTAAGTGTTTGCCATCATGGCAATTATATAATGGGATCATTCTTTGGGTGTTGTGATCTATACCCTTGGTTGTAAACCACAGGATCTCCAGGCCCTGAGAGACCCTTTTTAGGAAAGGAGCAGGTGAGGTTGGTCCAGTGGAAGCTCCATGTGCAGGGTAGGGAAATGCTAGGGGCTGAGTCAGGAATTGGTGGGTGGGTGAGGCAGCACCTGCATAAAGGCATGGGGAGGTGGTATAAAAGTGTGTTGTGAAGGAGAAAATATGGAGGGAGATAACATTTGAAATGTAAATAAAAAAATAAAAAAACAAGAAAACACAAGAGCAAAAGAACCTTAGACAAATCACAGATGTAGGCAACCCTGGAGATGGACAACCTACAACAGAGATCAGGAGCTAAAGATGCAAGCATCACCAACAGAATACAAGAGATAGAAAAGAGAATCTCAGGCATAGGAGATACCACAGATGATATTGACAAGTCAGTCAAAGAAAATACAAAGTGTAAAATACCTGTAACCCAAAAGATTCAGGAAATTCAGGACACAATGAAAAGATCAAAAATATTAGAATAACAGAAATAAAAGAGGGTGAAGAATACCAGTTTAATGGCACAGAAAACATATTCAACAAAATCATAGAATTTTGGGCTTCTGCTCAAAGACCATCTGTTGGACTCTAAAGATAACAAAACCAGAGAATATGCTCCCCCAGAGAAACTCAAGGACAGGATTCCTTGCAATAATATGAGGCTTATTAATGATAAGATGACCAGATGACAACCAGGATACTAGGGTTCTCTTGCATGCAGGCAAGAAGAACCCCAAAATAAAGCTAAAGGCAGCTTATATATTATTTTTACAAAATTTATGAGGGCAGTAATACAGTTACTTCTTAACAATAACCATAAAGGCCAAACTCCAACAGCCATTCCCAGGCATGGTTTTTGTTCCCAGGCCTGGTTTCTAAGTAACTCAAATTTACACCTTATCTTTTTACAACAAAGAAGGTCAGCTTAAGTACCTTCTGTTTACCAAGGTCTACTTGTTAATGGCTCATAGACTCCTATCTTGGTTCTTTTTTCCTGGAATGTTTGTTTGAGTCTTTGGAATGTGTTCTTCCTGGGATGTGCCTCTGGGGCAGCTAATATTTGACTCAAACTTAAGAATCTTTTAATTTTAAGTTCAAGCTGAGATCTGAAATTACATTCTTACACATCCTTGTGCAAGGCTTTACCATACCTTTCTTCACTACCTGCCTTGCTTGTTCACTTTTCCTTCCATCTTGAATGCCTCTCTCATTGTGTTCCCATCCTTGAGTCTGTTAGTTCACTGTTGCCCCAACTACCTCCTTTCTCTTTCCCAAACCATTTTAGATTACTGGAAGAACATGGTGAAGACTCCCTCTGCCCTTTCCCCAGTTCTTCCTCAGTGCAAAGTCTCACCAGGGCTTTCCATCAAGGTAAGGGAAGAAAAGATGGAGAAGCAGATTTGTCTCCATTTCCTTTTCTCTCTAACAAAAGTCTGTCCTGTGATTAACCATAGCTCCAAGTCATGCATTTATTTCCCCATAAGTTTATAGACACTTACACACACACAGTCATTGGCTACTGTCTCTAAGGGATGTAGAAGGATTTGCATCAGTATGCTGAATATATACCCACATTTCAAAGGCTTTCAAAGCAGCAAAATGAAGCTGATAGAAAGTTCAACCTTGGAGTGTAATTAAACATAGCTTCCTTATTTCCTTCTTTCTGTTTTTTTGCACTTTGATTACAGATATTTGTCTTCCAAGTACAATGTCTTTGCAGGACTCTAAGTAACGGGGTAGAATTTACGTGTTTTAACACAACACTGCATATAACACAGTGTTCTTTTACTATTTGTTCTCTCATAGATTATTAGATCCGGTCCACAGTTGCCCCTCCTTCCTCTCCTTCCTGATCCTTTCCTTATCTCTGCCCTGGCGCATCTACTCCTCCTTCATTTCCCTTTAGAAAAAGGGAAGCCTCTCAGCATATCAAGCAAATATGGGACATCAAGTTGCACCAAGATTAGGCATCTCCTCTCATATCAAGGCTGGAACTACACAACCCAGTAGGTGTCAAAGTGTCCTTTAAAAAGGCAAAAGAAAGAGATAGAGACATCCTCCTCTCCTGCTCTTAGGATTACCACAAGAACACCAAAGTAAACACAACCATAACATATGCAGAATTGCCTAGGTCAGATCCATGCTGGCTCCCTGGTTGTCAGTTCAGTCTCTGTGACCTTCTATGAACCCACATTCGTTGATTCTGTAGGTTTTCTTGTAACACAGTGTTCTTAGTAAGTACTTATTAATAGACTGAAGGAATATATAGGGGGTTGATCTGGTACTGCTATGTATTCAAATGGTAAATACTGACCCCCAAGATCTGGCTACTACCCCACTGTATTCCCCAAATACTTGATGTTGAAAATTTTCTGGGTTCTTGATGCTGCAGCAGTCTGGCATCCTGGAGATGCATTCACAGTCTAACACCTGCTGCTGGTCCATCAGGACTAAAGGAGACCTCCTGTTTCCTTTGTCTCTTCCTTCTCCTCTTCCTACCCTGCCTTTTTCTATCTGTATCTTTATACTATCTCCTCCTATCTCAATTCTCTCTTCTCCTTGTGGTTCCTACATGTGACCCACACCCCACCCCTACAGCCTGGTAACTCACACTTTACCTCACTCTTTTCCTCCCCAGTAATTGGCTTTTGCCAGTTTTATTTAACCAATAGTTTTAAATTGGGGAGCAAGGTTTACACAACAAAGGCTGGTGTACATGAAGATCCTTTTATCTTGGAGCAACCAGGTCTTGGGGTTCAGAACTTAGCATTTCTATTGCACCTGAGCAAACCCTTAAAAATATGCATATTAGCACTTAGGTAGTTTTGTGTTTAAAATAAAACACGAAATAGGGAGCTAAGGTGCTATGAGAACTCAGAAAAGCTGCTGAGAAGAGGTCTGTGTTGCTGTGTGTAAGCGATCGATCCTCTCTTAGGAATGTGAAGGCCCTGAGCAAGCAGAAATGCATGGAAATGAACAGATGCTACCCGAAGTAGAATGAAGGACAAACATGACTATTTCCAGGATGTCATCAGCAATGACAGAAGGCAGATTCTGATCAGACTCCTTAGTGCCTGCATGTTCTGTATCAGTAGTTCCTCATGAAGTCTTGGGCTCACATCCCCAGAAAAAAGAACAAAAAGAAAGGAAAAGAGGGGAAAGAAGGAGGGGGAGAGATGAAAGAAGGGGAGATTGGGGAGGAAGAGATGTGTTATTACAGCTAGGGTGGTTTTTCAGTTATGGTAAAGCATTTAACTACTTCTCTGTGATTAAAAACAAAATCAGATTGTGTCAGGGTTTGGAGACCTGTGTTGGAGCTAAGCAGTACCCCAACTAGCTCCTTTTAATTTTAATTCTTTAGCCATACTAACATATTTCTGTTAGGAGTCGCGGCAAGCGTTGACAACATTTGCCATTACAAGATGGCGCGGGCATCTGGTGCTCCCACAAGTAAACAACTAAACTGGGCAGGTGCAAGAGGCAAAAGCGCACCAAGCCACTGCCCATACTGGGGTATAATATGGGGTGATGAGTGAACAACCAATCAGAAGTGAACACACCACTCTAGGGTGCATATAAGAAGTGCCTTTTCCAGGCTTGGTGTCTTCCGCTTCTGCTGATACAAGAATAAATCCTTGCTCTAGTAACTACCCGAACACTGCCTCACGTGTCTCTTTCTCGGGCCAAGGGGACTCGGAAGGGGCGTGGAATATATTTCAATGGGCTCCATGTGATATTCAGCCTGTGATACAAAATGTAATAATCACATTCAGCCTCTCTTTATCTGGGCCCTCCCATTACAATCAATCTCAGTAGTGTCTTCTCTCCTTTTTCTTTCATACCACGTTACTCCATTCATCTCTAAAATGGCATCCCACACTCTATAGGAGTCCAGACATTATTCTTCAAATGCACATAGATTCATCAAGTTGGGAAGCTTGACCTAGAACCACACAGAAAACAATACTCGGGTTGGAGACACAACTCAGATGCTGAATTGCAAATGTTTCCTACCACCTTTGGTAGGAGTTACAGTTTCTGGAGTCTGAGTTGAATCTGCAGAACTTCCTGGTGAGAGGAGAAGTCTCTTGAGTTGGAGCTACAGGGTTATTTTGAGGTCCTCTCAACCCTTGCTTCTTGTGACAACCACACAGAGTGATCATCAGACCTCCACATGAGTACAGTGTCATTCATCCACATGCCTACAATAAGTAAATAAATGTGATAAAAGTATTTGAGTGCAGTTTAGGTATACAGACTTAGTTGTAGGAGCTAATTTATTTAAACTTCTGGTGTATCAACTTTATTATAAAGATTCTAGCCAGCGACCGGGACACTGAAGGACAAGCTGGGTGCTCAGAACTGGACCCTTCCTTTTCCCTGTGGTTGTGGGCCGTATCCCACTAACTAGCAGTTTCTCTAACCCTCCTTTTAATGATTTTTCTTCCATCCTTAGAAACAGAGGCTGCAAGAGTCTGACAACAAGGTGTCAGCCCAGGGTAACATAATCATCAAAGACCTTTTACACTCTGATGAAAGTCAGGGAATTCAAAAATTATATAAGAAGCATTAAAATATGCAGAACAGTGGAGTGCAAAAAATCTGTTTGATCCCAGCACTCAGGAGGCAGAAGAAGACTGATATCAGAAAGAGGAGAAGTTTGGGAACCAGGGTCAAATTAAAAACAAGACCCAGATCTACCTTGGGAGTTTCAGTGTTGAATCTGAGTTGAATATTCAGAACTCTGTAAAAGGGTCCGTGAAGTCAGAGCTACAGGTTTATTTTGAAATCCTCTCCACCCTTGCTTCTTGTGACCGCCACACCGAGTTATCATCTGACCACGTGGGTACCATAATATTCTTTCATATACCTACAATAAATAAATAAATAAATAAATAAATAAATAAATAGCGAGATCTAAGCTAATCAAAGCTCATGATGACCCTGTCTCAAAAAAAATGATATAAAATTAAATAGTTAAAAAAACACCATTTGGCACTGTGTGGAAAAACAAGGATAATCATGGAAAATGATGACAGGCATTTATTTTTCTTTACATTTCCTAATCAGCCTAGTCTGGGAATGCTGTGCATGAAATTCCTGAGATGCTGTTATTGAGATCTCAGTCAGTAATTTCTGAGGACGGCTTTATTCAGAGGAGTAGATTACCAACTGACAATTTCTCTACTTCCTCCTTCTGAAATTTTCACCTTATTGACAGAAACATTTTTTTTTTTTTTTTTTTTGGTTCGTAATACTTGAGTGCTCTGGGAAGCTGTCCTTAATAGAAGAGATTGGAAGGTGAGGTGGGAAGGAGTAAATCTGGTGTAAAAGTCACTCACTAACTCAGCTTCATTCTTTGACTGTGCTAACAGTTCTCTGGGAAACTGCTACATGTCTGGACACCAAGCACATGTTAGCTGCAGAGCAGTTGGTCTCCAAGTGTGATCTAGGATTGGTTCAGTATCACCTGGTGACCAGTGAAATGCACAACTGCAGATTTCTTCCAGACCTGATCCTGGAATGGAATGTATCCCAGGAGTCAGTAGGTTTCCAGGGATCCCTCCAGTTAATTCTGGGTCGCCCTGCCTTGAGATGCATCACTACTGGGGACCCCTGCTGGCAGTTGCCAGCAGTTGGCACTGTGCACATGGAGGCCGAGGGGCGGGGTCTGAGGAGCAGGCTATGCTCTGCAGTGAGAATCAGGCTCCACATGGGACTGTTAGTCAGGGCACCAAGTGCTTTGCCTTGGGATCCCACAGAGAAGTGGGTGAGTCCCAAGTCTCTTTCCCAGGCCCCATGCAACCTGCCTTTATAGGCCTTGGGAATCTGCTTCGGACCTAGGAGGGGTGAGGCTGGTCTCAGGAGTGGGCAAGCATGCAGAGGTGCTCAGGGCAGCCCAGCTCTGAACACCCCTTCAGCCCCTTCAGGCCTCGGGAGGAATTGCATGCACGTGGTGCACAGACATCTAGCAGGGAAAGATACATATAAATCAAAGTAAACAAACAACACTCCAAAACCAAGCAAAACCCTAAAAGCTCCAAATATGTCGCCACACTAATATTACCTAAAAATAAAGCCACATCTCAACATGTGTGGGAATTCCCAACATGGAAATTTGGGAAGTCTTTATCTGGGAAGTCATTATTTCAACTTTATAGTCATCCCCGAGGCTGTACTTCAAGGACATGAGAGGCAAATAGCTCTGTATTTCTCTTTTTTAAACACTCTGAATGAATACTCCTTTCCTAAGAGGCTTTAGAACAATACAGTGGTGGCTCTCATTAATTTTGTTTGCATCACTGTTTCAGGACCATGTGAATGCCTGCACCATATTTTAGGGGTATCTAAACATATGACCTAAAGGGTTCGGTGTGGATACAGTTTTCATCAATAAGTGGGTGTTCACAGAGTAGACCATGATGTCCATGCCCCCTAAAAACTTCTGTGTAGAACTGGCTAGCTGGCTGGGAATTCACAATGTAGCCTGAAGCTCATAGAGATCCACCTCTGTCTGTGAATTCTGGGGATACAGCAGTGTTAACACAGGTGGTGACAACAGCTGTCAAAGTGTGAAGGCTTTGAAAATGATGTTTTCTAATTCACAAAAATGCAGCCATTTCTCTGATCAGCTAGATCAATATAGCCAATGCATATAGCCACCGCAAAATACCAAAATAATGACCAGAGCAACAAAAAATATCAAAACCTCAAACCAGTGGAACAAAAAGCCTAAACCTCAAACCAAACAAAACCCAAACCAAAATCAAACAAACAAGCAAATAAACACAAATCACTATGAGCAGTGTTCTCTTGCTGCAGTTTAGCAGTGGTGAACTAAACCATGTGGCCAGCCTTGAAGGCAGGGTATAAAGGCAGTTTCAGGTGTAATAGGCTATGGAGACTTTCGTTGCTATGTCTCTTTAGGGGCTTTTTAGGTGAAGCCTTCCCAAGGCTAAGGATGAAACTTATTATAGGCTTTTGCTCAAAGACTTTTAACCTTAGTTAACTCATCTCCTTTAAAGATTATCGCAGACAGATCAAAACTAGTATTAATTTTTACTCTTCAACTTTTTCTCCTGAATGCTGACAGCTATGGATGTGCTTCTGCTCTGTCGGAAGCCCTGCCTGCTGCAAGCACAGCAAGAGGGGTATCCTGCACACCTCTGTGTAGAAACACACTTGCCCTGCCAATCTGGAACCTCTGCTCAAATATTTCTACTCCTAAGAAGATGAACATCTTCTTGATGTACAGCAATAATTTTGTAGCACATTGTATAATATAATATACACCATATAACATAGACTATAATTTCTAGCATCCTAAGTATTCTTCATGCTTTGTCCTGCTTACCCGTAGCTCCCCTCCTGTTTTTCTGACACATACTGCACACAGCAGCACTGACTTGGATATGATATTTCTTCCTTGGCTGTGAAATGGCTGCTGAACCTAATGAATTACAGCTTTGTTCATTCCCAAGTAGGCACTTTTTACATTAGTTAGAAATATTGAATTTTCTTAGGTTCTCGGCTTGAAGTATGATAGCAGCTTTTACTGTCCCCAAACAGGTATGTCTAATAATGTCTTGGTCCTGACCTATAACATTGAGAAATGAATAATGGCAGTTAAACAGTTGCAGCAGTAGAATTCTCTGAAATGCTATTTCACAGAAAGTTTTACAGTTACACTTTTCAGATGATCCCTCTGAAACTCTAATATGTCATCATTTATCAAAGGCGTTTTAAGAGTGGAGCAGGAATCCTAAGTTCTGTCTGTGACACTGGGTTTAACTTAATTGTGGATGATGCACTTCATATCCTGGACACATCCTTCATGCCACACACAATGGACAGCAAGTATGTAGAAGAGTCCACAGTATGTCATGCTCCATAAGTTTAGGAGCACCCATCTTGAAAGAGAGCATAACCTTATCTCTTATACACTTTATTAACACACCACATCACCCCCAACTTAGGCCATTTGCACACATCCTTGTGGTTCAGATTAACCACATACTACTGATCATTATTCTCTCCAGTGGGATTCATGACTGCATGGTAAATAATTTGTAGTGTCCTTAGCTTCTGTTTTCCAACAAGATTCAGCAATATTGATTAATCTGAGTAGTTGAATTTGTCTTTCACATTGATATTTTGGCCATCTGAGGCTCATGTATGATTCTCATCAGCTGCAGGTACAACACTGGTTTAAAGCTCAGGTCATTCTCCCTGAAGGTCATGTTGTTTTTAACCGGTTGTACTGTCATGAGATTCACAAGTGAATCCCATATATGATTCCTTTATTCTTAGCTGGATCTCATCAGAATTTCTGGGTCTGGGAGGCAACATCTTTGCCCTGAATGTAGTTCATCATGCTGCTTCTGGATACTTTTGGAATGGTGCCAGCTGTGCACATGCCTATAAGCTGATTTCACATTATCTCACAATACTCAACATAGTCCTTGAGTGTCAGGGAGTTACCTGAAATTTCCCAGCCAAATAATTGTTTGTTCCTACAGGGTTTATCATTGAATATACTTTATTGACCTAAGGGATGCTTTTTGATAATTTATTGATAATTTATTTCTTCTGGCATTTTCTTCCTCTGTGAGGAAGGATTATATCTTCAGCAGGGTATTCCTGTAAATATGTTGACCATTGTGTGATTTTTCAGCCAATACTTTCATGCCTGTGTGCTAATTCAAGATCCAAAATTTCCATGGGATTACCTTCTGTCCAAAGAGGTCAAATGTGACTGTGAAGTGCTCTCTAAATACTTTCCAGGACCAGTCAATGCCAATGACTCTAGCTTTAGCATCCTAGTAATGGGTAAATACAAACAGGCAGCCATTAGCTGTAAATGATAGAGCTGCTGACTGGGGTAGCTTCAGATACTAACGGGGTCTACTGCCAGAGGCAACCAGTGATTAAACATGTTACTCAACAGACTTTTTTCCTGAGGTCAGAAAATCTAATTTACTGGTAATAACACCCTGTGGCCAGTGCATAATCTATGATGTTTTTTAACTCCTTGGGGCAAGTGAAAAAAGGAAATAGAGAAAATTCACATATATGCACAAATACACACAAATACACACACACACACACACACACACACACACACACACACACTGAATGAATGAAAGAATGAATGAATGAAGCAAAGGGCAGAATCTAATAAGTTTATACATACAATTATACATGCATGGATACACACGCGCGCGCGCGCGCACACACACACACACACACACACACACACACACACACACATGTATACAGACCTACAGATAGACATGTCTATATTCACACACTGAAACATTAGAGCAAAGCTCCAAAAGCAGGTTCCAAGTATTTCACACATATATACATATATCAGTAAACACAATTGGTGGAGAGTAGAAACAATGTTCTAATCCCCTTTATCACAACCTTTACATGGACACACATAGTCCATGGATGGAAGACACAGTTCTCCAGCCACACCACAGCATGCTTTATTCTTTCATCCATCATATATATATCCCAGCAAACTCTTTCAAGCACTATACAATTAAATGTGAATATGTTTCAGTTTCCTTCCAATAAATGATTATGATAAAAAACAATGTGTTAATACATCATTAGCATTAAAGGAAATAACATTATGTATTAAGGTTAAAAAAATGAAGTTAATCTTACAATCCCACGTACATCCATAACCAAGCAACTTATTACAGATTAACAAAATGTAAGCAAGAACAATAAGTTTCTCAGCTAGTTTCCCTTACAGGAAGGGAGCAATTGGCATTTATAAAGAAAGAAGTAATTGTTTTATTTTTTATCTTTAAAAGTAATCTTGTAAAATTCTTAATAGAATCACAAATCTAAACATTTATATAATAATCATTCACATCTAACTTAAATCCTCAAAATACATATCTACTCATTAGCAATTCTTAGTAAACCATATCAGAAAGTTGAAGTCAAAATAAGGGTATAAGTCATCAGTTAACTCCTTTCCACCCTCAGTGAGGGTCCTGTAAGCCAGTGATACCATGGTTTTGTTCTCTGAACAGAAAAAGGTTTAGAGCTTTAACCAATAAAAGTATGGCTTTGTGATCTTCATAGTGTTCCCTAAGATTTTTTACATTAGAGCCAGTAGTAAAAAACATGGCTACAGACCTTCACTAAAAACTTTATTGTTCCAAAGTTTTTCTAAGTGTGGTGGTCATTGTCGACAATCTACATTTTCTTTAGGGTGGGGAGGGAATCATGATGTGCTCCATCAGCAATGTCTGGTAGAAATCAAACATTACTATTGTGAATGCCAGAGACACTGTCAGATGGGGGACAGGAAGAGCCCCTAATGTTTTCAAATAACTCATAGATTAAGAGGGAATGTAAGGGCAGGAAGCAGAACAGTACTTCATAACAGCATAATGCCCTCAGGACACAGAGTCTTCATGGCCATGCCACACCAAGGCCTACCCCTGTGGCTGTGGTAACCCATGGGATGCATTCAGTAAGTTTTAAGTCTTTTGTCCTTCCTCCTGCATGGTTCTTGGCAAGTCACTTCACACAAGCTGTGAAACTGGAGACTCTCCAGTTGTTTGCCTTTGGAAGAGCAAATGAATAATACAACGAGAGAGGAACTGTCCTCACCTCTAACCTACATTATCTTCAGCAACACTTGTGAATAATATGGGAACCACTTCAACACAGATCAGAAGAGATAATATGATGCTATTGGCGTTTACTCTGTCAGGGTAGCATCATGATAGCATCACAGTATACCATGCTGGATTATCCACAACATATGGACAGCTGAGAACCATGCAAATGATAAGAAACCCCAAAAAGTTCAAAAATACCAGGGACCTAATTGGTTTTACCCCCTCCTCCCAGCCTGAGCTCTTAAGGTCATTTGGAGGACACTGAAGGGATGCTGCAGTTCTACTGCCAAGTCTTTTGAGTAGGTGACCAACTCCTTCAGCTTCAGCAAGAACTACAGGCATTCCTCAAGTCTTTCCTGCTCTTGTTCAATAGATAATTGTGATTTGGTGGAGGGTTATAAGCATTTGTGTGTTTTTGTGTGCACACACACATTGCACAGATACATACACACTTGTGAGCATATACACACAAGTACATGTGTGAACACATGCAAGCACACTGTCACCTGTTTAGTTTCCCAATTAATGCAAATGCAAGTGGCAATAAACTGTACTACTGTAGAAAAGAAAGTTAACTTCTGTTGCATGGAGAAAGATCACAGTGTACAGAGGAGATAAAGAACGCTGGAAAAGTGCACAGACAAGGTGACGCTTGGAAGTCCTTGTCCTTGTAGCAAAGCCCACTTAGTAAGTTCTCCAGGCTGTATAGTAAAGGCTTGGTTCCCCAGAAAGACCCAGCCCCTTGCTCTAACCCACTGCTTCCCTGTTGCTTCAAGATAAACATTTTTCTCCAAAAGGAGCTCTCTTAACCATGGAATGCCTTACTTCATGCACAAAGCAATGATGTCAGGAAACTAGAAAATCTTCATATAAAATCTTTAATTCCTATAAGGTGATTGTATCAGGGATTTGATTGACTAACAGAAGGCTGATGATCTCATGGCCAAATGATGTATGATTTCATACCACAATATATTCCATGGAAGGGCTGGACCACACTGTACATTTTCATTCTTTGACTGATGAACATTTAGATAGTCTCAATTTGGGGCTGCTCTAAGGAATACGGTTAAAACCCAAATGTCCCCTAGTTTTTCTGTGGACAGCCAATTCTCCTTCTGGAATCACTGGGTAACCCAGAGACTGCAGTTCAACTTTCTGAAGAATTGTACATGACTTCTGCCAGGGCTCTATCATGCACTGCCAACAGCAATATCTGAAGGGTCCTCATCTCCCCCAAATTTCCAGAAAGTCAATTTTAACACAGTGTGAACAAGTTTGCGATAAAAGGAGCTACTGAGTGCTGCAGAAACAGAGCTATAGTGTATCATGAGCATAAATGGGCTGCACTGCTCTGAGACAGACCTGTTCTCACACCTCACCATGGCTGTGGGAATTCTGCTTCTGTTGGAAGCAGCTGCAAGCACACTACTTTTCAGAATGTTTCAAAGAACAAAATCCAGGCCAAGTTCCACAACCAAGATAACTGAGCCAGTGTTAGGAAAGGTGGAAATAAAATGCTAGCTAGCATTGAGGATGAAAAGAAAACAGGCTGTAGGGGAGAAACAGTAAACCCCTGACCTTCCAGTGAGCTGTTACTATTCACCCAGGACAGAGAAGGGACACAAGTGCCCAGCCAGCCCTTCTGTCTCCCTGGCACCTTGATTTGCCACAGCAGCCTACTAACCTTCATGTACCCCATTCCTTTGGTTTCCACCAAATGATTTTATTGTGGATGAATAGATATTTGCCTCTATAAACTCTGAGAACTTTTATATTTACAACTACAGACTTTTTGCTCCTTTGTTTCAAGGTGGACATGCAAAAAGTTGGGAGGCTTCATGCAATGTTCGAGGGATACAGAGTGGTAAGAACCTGAGCGAACATAGCACTTTCTCATCTAAGTTGGGTGCAATCTTTGTTAAAGATGTTCCTTCCATGAGCAAGTGACCATACACACATATGCAGAAAAACACAAACATGTTTATGAGACCACAGATACAAACACAGACAAACAGACAACCAGCCAGCCAGCCAGACACACATACACACACATTCATACATACAAGCAACCACACCCACAAAAGCCCATACAGGCAACCACCCCTTCACATATGCTCAGCATGAATACACAGATGTTCAACCATCCCTGGGTAAGCACATATATATGAGTGTATGTGTGCTCATAAACACAGACAATATTGTACAAAGATCTACACACATGGCCATATGTGCACATGCAGATATACATATACATTTACAAAACATACAGACACAAATACTGAGAGGCTCACATCCATACTCATACACCCACATGAATACATAAAATCACATCATAAGTACAAGCACAAACAACACACACACATACAAAAAACACTTGCACGCACACACATAAACACAGAAACACACACACACACACACACACACACACACACACAAATGCACCCACACACATCCTTCATTACCCAGAGAGGCAAACGAGAAGACTGGTTTGTTTCAGCAACCTTTCAACTTCACGAAGAGTTATTGGGTTTTCCGTGCTGTCTACAAGGTTCTTAGATTCAGCCAGGCTCTCCTGCCCTGGATTACACATTATTTCCCCTTTCAAAACTTTTTGATGCTGAGATATGTAATTCTAAATGGACGTTACAATCTCTGCACAGCAAAGCTGGACCATGCAACAGCAATCATTCATGAACGTCTCCTAACAAAACCTCTAGCTAACTTCAAGTTGATCCATCATAGTCTGCTCACAAAACCTGCCACAGATGAGTTTGATTTGAACAGAAGGAAAGAAATGTGACCCACAGTCATTATCCAGCAACTTTGAATGGATTGCATTGTAAAAATTATGAAAAGAGCACCCAGGTCAGTCAGTAGGTGGCTAGGAAGTCTGAAAACAGTGATCAAATTCTACTACAAAATCCTGTAATCAACAACACTGGAAAATATGGATGTGATGGACCTGAACCACACAAAGACCCAACCAAGAAAGAGAACTTCAGACCAATTTCACTTATGAATATCCATGCAAACATATTCAATAAAATTCTTGCAAGCCAAATCCAAAACCACATCAAAACAACCTGATCCATCAAGATCAAGTAGGCTTCATACCAGAGATGCAGGGATGGTTCAATATATGGTAATCCATCAATATAATCCTCTTTAAACAAACTCAAAGAATAAAAATCACAGGATCATTTCATTAGATGTTGAGAAAGCATGTGACAAAGCCAAAACTCCTTCATGATAAAAGGCTTGGAAAAATCAGGGATCAAGGTCCATACCTAAACCGACTAAAAGCACTATACAGCAAACCAGTAGCCAACATTAAACTACATGAAGAGAACCTTGAAGCAATCCCACTAAAATCAGAGACTTGACAAAGCTGCCCTCTCTCTCTACCTATTCAATATAGTACACAAGTCCTGAACAGAACACCACTGGTAATACACTAAGATCAAGAATTGAAAAATGAGACCTCATAAAATTGCAAAACTTCTGTAAGCCAAAGGACACTGTTAATAGGAAAAAATGCAACCAACTGATGGAGAAAATATCTTTGCTAACTCTACATTTGAAAAGACAGCTAATATCCAATAAATACAAGGAACTCAAGAAGCTAGAATCAAGAACTAAATAACCATATTAATAAATGGGGTACAGAGTTAAACAAAGAATTCTCAACTGAGGAATACCAGATGACTGAGAACCACAAAAGAATGTCAAATGTCCTTAGTCCTCAGGGAATTGCTAATCGAAACAACCCTCAGATTCCACCTCAAACCAGTCAAAATGGCTAAGATCAAAAACTTAGGTGATAGCAGATGCTGGCAAGGATGTAGAGAAAGAGGAACACTCCTCCATTTTTGGTGAGTTTATAAGCAGCTACAACAACCCTGGAAATCAGTGTGGCAGTTCCTCGGAAAATTGGACATAGTAGTCCCTGAGGATCCATCTTTACCACTCCTGGGCATATACCAAAAAGATGCTCCAACACAGAAGAAGGACACAGGCTTCACTTTGTTCATAGCAGCCTTATTTATAAAATCCAGAATCTGGAAAGAACCCAGATGCCCTTCAAAGAGGAATGGATAATGAAAATGTGGTACATTGATACAATGAAGTACTACTCAGCTATTAAAAACAATGACTTCATGAAATTCTTAGGCAAATGGATGGAACTAGAAAATACCATGCTGAGCAAGGTGACCCAGTCACAAAGGAACACACATGGTATTCACACACTGATCAATGGATATTATCCCCAAAGCTCAGAACACCCAAGATATAATTCGAATACCAGATGAAGCTCAAGAAGAAAGAAAACCAAAAGGTGGATATTTTGGTGCTTCTTAGAAGGGGGAACAAAATACTCATGAAGGAGAGACAGAGAAATATTGTGGAGCAGAGATTGAAGAAAAGGCCATCCAGGAACTGCCCCACCTGAGGATTCATCCCACATACAGTTCCCCACCCAGACACTATTGTTGATGCCAAGAACACTTTCTGACAGGAGTCTGATATGGCTGTCTCCTGAGAGGATGTGCCAGAGCCTGACAAATACAGAGGAGGATACTTGCAGCCAACCATTGCACTGAGAATGGGTTCACAAATGGAGGTGTGAGGGAAAGCACTCAGGCAGCTGAAGGGGTTTGCAGCCCCATTGGAGAGGGAAAAATATGAACCAACCAGAAGCCATAGCTCACAGACACTAAACCACAAACCTGTGTACACATGGAGGGAGCCATGACTCCAGCTGCATATGTAGCAGAGGATGGCCTTGTGGAACATCAATGGGAGCAGAGGCCCTTGGTCTTGTGAAAGCTCAATGCCCCAGTGGAGGGGAATCACAGGATGGTAAGTAGAAATGGGTGGAAGGTTGGGTGGAGGGGACACATACTTAAAAGCAGGGGATGGGAAAATGCTATAGGGGGTGTTCAGAGGGGAATCCAGGAAAAAGTATAGCATGTGAAATGTAAATAAATTACCAAATTTAAAAAAAAAAAACAGAAGAGAAGAAATCATTGATGTATGTTACAGAAACTTGTGGCACAGACTCATGGAAACTTCTTAAAGAACTATTCTGTTCTGTCAGGTCCACTGTGAGATCACTTGAATGTCAGCTACCTCCATCTGTTCCTCATCTGTTCTCTGCTGTTCCTTGCCCAGCATTATAAGTTTAATATGGAGCAAGAGAACCCAGTTCAAAGTAGCAAGGGTGTGGCATATACCAGGCTGGGTAGTCCAGGATACAGCCTGAGTTCATGTAATTCTTGAATCCTTAGTTCATAGAGATATTTTCACCTTGGTCCAAACCCTATGACAGGCTGAATATTAAATTCAGGATGCTTCATTTACAACATGAGAAGACAACGATGAACATGCAGAAAATGACCAATAGGATGTGTGATGCCATGGAGAATTGCAAGAAGCTGATTGAAGAGAACAATTCCTACAGGTGAGTCACTGACACAGTTGAGACCACACCACTAGGCAGGGGATGTTCTGCCCTTCTAAGACTTTAAACAAATGTCAGGGCTCTGATTCTATACTGTCTGCCTTTAACAGGAGGATCTGCCTCTAGGCAAGGGTCTTGGATTTGTACCCTTTGAACTCAGTTGTCCTAGGTTTGAACAGTGTCTCAGACAATCCAATCATTATTCTTCTCAACTCAGGATTCTGTAGATAGAAAAGATTTGCACCATGATCAGAATATTAATCAAACCTCATCCTCTAGAGCTCAGACAGGAAATGTATAGTTCTGGGATCCATGAGACACATGGAAAGTTTGCATATATTGGAAACTCCTATCCACTCTCAGAGGGGATTTGTCCTCAAACTGCTGATGGTTTTCTAATACCACAGACATATAAGCACCCATGTGGACGATGGTCTCTTCCTTGAAGTACATGAAACCCTCTTGGTTTCAGGGTTTTCAGAAGTACTTTGAGCCTTGTGAAATATGGCTGGTCTCTGGATTTGACAGGCTTCTATTTGGTGCTGACAAGTAAACTGTGGCCCCTAGTCTGCAGCTGTCTGTGGATCAGGGTCCTTGCAGGGAGGATGGTACTTGGAGGAGTGTTGGGCAAATTGAAGTTGGCAGGAAATCGTGGTTTTGGGTTGTTTGTTCAGCAACAGGCACTGCCGTCTCCTGAGTGAGTGTACTCAGCTGAAGCACAAAGTAAAGACGTAGTGGAAAAAGAACAGAAAGCTACTGGGGGAGCAGACTGAACTGCAAGTGCGCTGTGAGGAAACAGTGTAGCTCTGTGTGGAGGCCAACAAGAAAACCTATGCTCTTCTGCCAAGCAGCAGCAGGTAGGGTGTGGTATCAGGCTCAGATTGCCCTCAGGTCTAACCATAAACATGGACAAACCCATGTATCTGTCCACAGACTTATCCTGCTACTCACCTATGTCTCATTTAATTCTTCACTTATTTAATCATTTACATTCTATGCAAGTAGCCTCTTTCATAAGGTTTGGTAAGCAAATGCTCCTGCTCTGCATGAATCTGCAGTTCATGAGGGAGATAGACTGATCACACTTCAAGCACCTACATGCCACGAAGTTACAGGAATGCCATGTGGTATATTCTCTTAACAGTAGCATGGATCTTACAAGGAGGAAATAAAGGGCCATTGCTCACTTGCTTTATGAGAATCTCAGGCAGGAAGCAATTTTCAAGGTTGAGAGACAAGGGAAAATGCCAAATGAATAGTTCTAATTATTGTCTTTGGGGGTCTTTGGTTCTTTCTCCTTTTCCTTGTATCCCAAGATGGTCTCTTCACACTATGTAGGTCTAGGGACACAATGACAGAGCCTGAATAGCAGCATGTTAGTCATGTTTTTTGTGAGTGCTGCTGGAGAGTTCATTCCTGGCTCTTGAATTCTAAAGCTGGCTGCATGAATTGGAGTTCACTGATGTGAGCTGAAACCATGACCAAGGTAATTCTTTCAAGGACATTTAATTGGGGGCTAGCTTAAAGGTTAGAGTCTTAGTATTTTATCATCAAGGCTGGGACATGGAAGCATCAAGGGAGGCATGATGTGGGAGTAGCTGAGAGTTCTACATCTGCATCTGAAGGCTGCAATTCGAATATTGACTTTCAGGTAGCTAAGAGGAGGGTCTTAAAGCTCACAACCACAGTGACACACCTACTCCTACTATTACAAGGGCCACACCTTGTAATAGTGCAACTCCCTAGGAATAGCAAACAAAAGCCATCACACCGGGATATGGGAAAGGGTTTTCACAAGCTGAGGGGTGTTGTGAGAGATTTGACCCTACAAGAGAAAAATTACTCCAATCATATCAACCAAATATGAACAAGAAATGTGCTTCCTAATACTTTGTCAGCAGGAAGGATGACTGAGAGGGTGGAGGGTCTCACTTGGGACATTTGCATTGGATAGCCTAAATTCCATTGCTCTTCCTACATGATGAATTACTCATTGTTTCTGATCACTTATGTTTTCTGAGGTGTGTGTGTGCATGTGCGTGTGTATGTGCATGTGTGTGTTTATGTCTGGATTTATGCATCTATGCAATTTTGTGTGCTTCTATAAACCACGTTTTATGAGAAGCGTATAATTGCTGTTCAGTTTGCATTCTTGAAACATGCAATATAGCAACTCATCATTCTGCATCTCCACTAAGGTCCCTAGAACAAAAGGACACATAACCTTCTATAAAGTGAGATTTTCAAGTGACTGAAAATCTTTTGATCCACCTTGAAGTACTTTGGAGTAAATTAACAAAAAAATAGTTAATGGGGGTGAGTTAAAGGCTGCAGTGTCATGCACCTCTGCCTGAGAGTCACCAAGGCTGGCCTAGGGTTTATGTCCTACAGCCATTGTGAGGTAGACAGTCTGTTTGATGGCATGTTTTTATATTGCTGAAACTGAGGTGCTTATTGGAAAAGTCTAGGCTCTATACTTTAAGGCCATGGTAGAATTTCACGTGGTAATGGGTGTCTTTAATTCTAGGCTCAGGAAGATGTATCCCTGTCTTCCAAGCCAGCCTGGGCTATATAACCTTTGCCTCAAAACAGTCAAAAATGCACTGGTGGGATGTGTCAGCAGGGGAAGTTACTTGCAACCTAGCTGGTAATCAGTTTTTGTCTCCAGAAGTCACAAGAAAGGAGAAAATTGATTCACAATGTATCTTTTGGGCTGGCCTGTCCTTGACCATAGGTCTTCCTTCCCTTTCCACAGGGTCATACTCAAATGGAACTCACCTAAATTTGTCATTAATTGCTAAGAGATAGGGTTGATAGGGAAGGCACCTGACACAGAGCTAACCAGATGTGGGGCCTTTGTAGTCAAAGCATCTTGAAAGGCTGGAACTCTTTCTCCCAAATAAGATTGAGACAATTGCATGCACCCAGGTCTTCCCAGGCATTGACTATCCCTGGCCTCCATATTTCAAAGACACCAAACAACCAAAACAGATGCTACTGATTAGGAAACTAAGCAAATCACATACAGTAACAAAAGGTCCAGGACTTGATCCCAGGGTGATGTTTTCACCTTCAGTTCACTTCACCATAAACCTGTCACCATGGCTACACATTCACTGTGGTTTCTGACACCAAAATCAATATTACTTCTTGGATATTTATTTGTAGACAGAGCTGGCCCTGAAACTGGCTCTGCCTTTTAGGGATAGGAGTCACGGACGTGACAGGTGTACTAAAGATTCATGTGATTCCTGATTGACCTTGCCACTTCCAAACTCTGTGACCTGAAGCAGATGCCCTAACATTTCAAGGACCCTGTTTGCTGAACTTATTGTTAATCTCCACATTGTGGGGACCTTAAAACGAGTAGTGGCTTCAAGAGTGGTAGAAATCTTAGCCCTCTTTCAGCCTCCTTGCTTGGCTTCTCAGTCTCAACACTATGGATGTAATTAAACAAGCTGAGCATATTCTAGTTTCATAATCCACATTGAAATTTGGCATGAACACTGGTCTTAACCACCAGGAGCACGTGGCTTCCCTTTCCCCCTTTGGCTCCTACTGGGTTCCCTCTCCATTTTTTCTATTTTCTTGCCTGATCTGAAGTATCAGCTTTGAATACTCAGATTTTGGGTAATTTGCCTTGGCTTGAGACCCTAGGTATGGGTTCTGTCTCTATTTAGGACTCTATGTATCAAGCTAAGTTCTTAGTAGAGCTGTTTCCACCTCTCCAGCACGAGATACTTTCAGGAGCTTCTAGCCCTCATAGATGGGTGGCTCTCTAGAGCTTAGATAGGAGATATGACTGAGAAGAACACCCTGCCTCCTGCGACCTTTCTCTGTTGAACAAACTCCATGCCTAGCTTCAAAATGTAGACTTGGGCCTCCACCACATCTGGCTGGACTGTAGCTTCCCCTCCAGTTTAGTGGAGCAGGGACCTTGAATGAGTCCTATTGTTTCTGACCATCCACTTAAGTGGAACTTAGGTCCTTGCTGATTATGTGCAGTGTGCTCTTCTCTGCATGGCTGATGGTCAATGTGATTGTGCTGGTGCTGCAGGTGCACTCAGGGTCTTGGTCCTGTGGTCCTTCACCCCTGCATCAGCCTATGTTTGTGTTCTAAGTGCCACTGTGTGACATGGCAGTAAACAAGATGCTGGGCACGTGTCAGACATTCCAATCGTTCTCCATGCCTATCAGCAAATCCAGAGTCTACAGGAACTGCTGCCTGACCCAGGCAATCATTTATGTGAAGCCTCTGCCTCCATGGTCTTCTTTGTGCTGGTCTAGACATGGTAGGTGCTGGCTATGGTACTGGAGTGCCAGCTGTCTTGAACACATCCCTTCTTCCACTCAAGCCACATTACCCTGTGCTTGGGGAAGTGCTGGCAGTGCTGGTAATGGATGCCTTCTGCTTGGATTTCTTCTGGCTCCAGTTTTCTGGCTTTGGGAAGTTCATGCAGAACTATCTGGGAACTTGGTGCTTCATCCAGATGGTCCAAAAGAATTACTGAGATTCTTAATTGGATTAAGACTATATTTTCATCAAATCTAACCTCACTAGTATCCTGAAAGAGAAAAAGAGAATGGGACATTAGAAATCTATTCCAGGGCTTGCCAGCTGGGTTCATAACAGCACTACAGACAACCATAAAATTGACAAAGATAAGTGAGGTCACACAGGGGTCATTAGACCATCCTGCTCCTTTTGTAGAGTACTTCCTAGGGTCTTATCACACTCATACACCCACAGACACATATGCACTGGAGAAGAGTCAACTGTTCAACATACATTGCTTTTGCCACTCAGTTTGCACCAAATATTAGAAGTTCCAAAATGTAGAGGCATTTGAGGATATCAATGAGACACATTGGGCGGAGGTAGCTCAAAAATATGTGTGACAAGAGTAAACTGATTGAGAGTCAGAAATACAAGAGACTTTTCTAGACCAAAGTAGTAGCCTGATGAGAAAATATGAATAATAAATTAGTCCAGTGAAACAGAAAAATGGGGCCTGGAAACAAGCAATGCAGCATTAGAAAAAGAACAATGTGCCTACCACAAGGGAAAGGACATTGTAAAAATAGGAGCCTTAATTGGAAGAAAACACACTCAACTCTTTTGGATAAAAAAATAGCTTTGCCCTAGATTGCATGCTCTAAGCTCTGAGGATCCTAGGGTAACACTTAAAGTTGGGGAAAGAGCAACTGACTTCTGAATAGACCTATGGTAACTTTTAAGTCCTTAAGAATCCTATAGGCCAATTGATGTTGAAATCAAAAGATTTCAGTCCAAGGTGAAACAGGAATGCTGCCTGTCTACCACTGGACCAGCAAATATTCCACTGAATAGGGAAGAGAATCACATGTCACTAGTGTGTCAGATTATTACTACCCACTGTAGGCATGAGAATTTTTCCATATACTGAAAGTTACCATCATCTTCTCTGATAATGAGCCACAGCCTTCCAGATACTCAAAAGAGGACCCTCAAAAAGTATAGTCTAGCATTCTAGTTTGCACATCCACCCAGTTCTATCAGCATGCCTGCTCCACTCCCACACCTCACAGACCTCCTGTATATCAGAGCTCTGTGGTAATCGGAGACACATGTGAGACACCTGCCAGAATATGCACCCAAGCCTGGATAACCACAGAGCCCAGCTGATTCAGGACATATCCCTGCTCTCTGAACTCCATCATCCTTCAGGTGTAAACCTCCATCTGCAACTGGGGTAGATCCTGACACTGGATCTCCAAGCTTGCTTGTCTCCCAGGATATCTGCTCTAACCAGGGACATAGATAAGAAACCCATCCCAATACTGATGCCAGCTGAGAACCCTACAGAATCCAGCATCAATGAGATTTATCCTGCTCTGCCTGATCCCAATAGTTCTTCCAATTTGCACATTCCTCTGCAACTGAGTAAGATCCTCCCCTTGTACCACAAAGCCTGCCTGTCTTCCATTATGTCTACCTATCCAGGGAAACAGAAGGATTGTTATAACCAGTATCACTGCGAAGAAATAAAGAAAATCTTTCTATAATTCAATGAAAACAAAGACGCAGCATACCCAAAAATTTGAGACACAAGAAAAGTAGTGTTAAGGGGAAAATTCACAGCACTGAGTGCTTTTGTAATCAATCTGGTGTCATCTCCCAGCAACTTAACAGCACACCTGAGGTCTCTAGGACAAAAAGAAGCAAACCTATCTAAGAGGAGTAGATAGCAGGAAATACTCAAACTCAGAGCTGAAATCAACCACATAGAAACAAAGAGCTAGATACAAATTGTCAACAAGATCAAGAGCTGGTTCTTGGAGAAAATCAACAAGAAAGATAAACCCTTAGCCAAACTAAATAAAGGGCACCGAGACAGTACCAAAATTAACAAAATCTGAAATGAAAAGAGAGACATAACAAAAACAGGAAATTAAAAATTTATCATGTCTTACTAGAAAAGCTTACACTCAACAAATCTGGAAAATGTAGATGAAATGGATGATTTTATAGACAGATACCACATACCCAATTAAATCAAGATAAGGCAAACTATCTAAAGAGTCCCATAACCCCTATAGAAATAGAAGGAACCATAAACGACCTCCTAATAAAAACTTCCCAGCACAAATGAGGCCATTGTTTCTCTAATCTGGAATGAGTCTGCACAAATCATCTTTTAGGGTTTAAAGACAGGTGATTTTGGCTCCAACACTAGCACTTCCAGATACCTCCAAACCTTTTCATCTACAGGCCCATGAAACAAAAGCTACTGCAAAGGGTGTGGAACCACACATTTTAGGCCATGGAATCACAGTGTACTACACCTGTCTAAGCTATTGGACCATGTACTGTCTGGCTTGTCCACTTTTCTAAGAGCTGTGGTGGCTACCAGTATTCTAGTGAAAGAAGCAGAGAAGTTAACTCTGGGTTAGCATCTTATACTTACATTCACCCCATGCAGTTGAGGCTCTTCTCAAAGGAACATGTGAACCATCCTTGAGTCTGGTTTGAAAACGTTCCTGGCATCAATCTTGCCAGCTGATGACCCACAGTAACTGCATTTGGAAACAAGCATAATGAAAGAGATCAGTCTATACCTAATAGAAACCCCACATTTCATGTAAGATTCTGATGCAATGATCTAGATGGGTGGGAAATCTTCATTAAACATGGACCCAGGTACACAGTGGCTTCAGCAGTTATTGTAACTGAAACAATTTGGACCCAAGAATTATAGCCCAAATATATGGTGGAAAACAAAGACCTGTTATCAAGTATCAGGACGCCACTATGCTTTAGTTACTGCATATGTGGATGTTATGATCTATAGGAAAGAGGGCTTGTCACAGCTGGTGGGAAGGACATTAATAACAGAGGGATTCTTGGCTCTCCTCCAAACTATTTGCCTTCCTTTATGAGTTTCTTGCTTTCAATGCTGAGGACATAGACTTAATGAGTCCTTCAGGGCCAGAGGTAACATGGAAGGGTGCTGTGTGAAGATCTATGACCTATGTACCAAGCAGCAATAGGTACGATGGATGAAGCATCAGGGGCAGGTTGCCCTCATGACTAATAAATAGAGTCAAACCCATAGACCATCCTCCACCTTATCCAGGCACTCTCCTATGTCTCATCAAAGTGTTCTGTGATCATTTACAAAACTTTCTCTGGAGTTAGCCTCTTTCAGGAAACTGCATGATTGGCAAGCAACCCCTCCTTCTCAACTACAAGCTGCAGTTCATTAAGATAGATAGGGTGAACACACATTACATACCCACATGCCATTATGCTACATGGGTTCCTTTTACGTGCTTCCTTGACTGGAGCACAGAGCTTTGAGTGATGTAGCCAGGGACTGCAGCTCATTTGTTGGTAGGGGTCATGTGAGGTCACAGATAGGAAGCATTTGTAAGTCTTGGAGCCCAGTGAAATTTCAAAATGTGTGGTTCTCATTGTCTATTTTTTGGGGGAGGGGTGCATTTTGTATATTTTCTTTCCCTTTCCCCCTGCATTGCAAAATGGTCTCTTAACCCAGCCTAGACCTTGGTTCACAGTGACAGAGCCTGAGTAGCAGCTTGTCAGTCCTGTTTCATGTCAGTGTTCCTAGGGTTCTCTCCTGGAGCTTCTATTCAGGAGCTGAGTGGATGAACAGGGATGTGTGAAGAAAGGCTTCTCTCTGGCTCAGGGTTAGTGGGAGAGATGTGAGGCTTCAAGAGAAAACTTTCTCCAACTCTCTCAAGCTAGTCTGCAGAAGAAGCTGCTCACTAAGCATTTTTAGTCCCTAAGGGAAGGAGAGCAGAGTCCTGGGTCTCACTTGAAACATCAGCTTTTCTACATTCAATGGTTTCTCCAGTCTTGAGGTCTCCTTATTGTTTCCTGTTCACTTATGATTTCTGGTGTGTCTGGGGGAGGGGGATATGCATGTCTGTGCCAATATGTATATTGGTGGGTTGCTGAGAGGCTAGTTAACTACATGTGGTTTTGTAGTCTTTCTGCAACACAGTCCCTTTAGCCCAGGTCGCTCACTGAATCTGAAACTTCCAGTTTTGGTTAAGGTGTCTGACCACATCTTTGAATCTTCTGTCACCCCTCAGCAGAGCTCCTGGTATTGTCTGCTCTCAAGTCACTGCTACAAGGGTAAATTACTCATAGAGAGGAAGAACATGGTAGCTCTCTCCACATTTTTACATATTTGATTGTTTTGGGTTTTGTTGTTGTTGTAAAAATCAGTTTATTAACATAGACGAAGCGAATGCTGTCTGTTCCAGGTGTCAGACACACAACTTGGCCCACTATGTTTTCTGATGAGCTTTCTTGTCATTAGCCTGAAATCTCTAGGGACAGGGAGGAGGGTGTTGGTGGGCCAGGATGGGTTTTATCCTACAAACCTAGGCTCCACATAACCCACAGGTGAGTTTTTCAACCCAATAAACCTTTATTAAACAAACAGAACCGATGTTGCCAACACTTAAAAGTAAATAATTTCATATTTAGGCCAGCCCACCCTTCCCAAATCATTCCCTTTCCTAGTCCTTCCCTCATTCATTACAACTTCCTAACCCTGTGTTTAGAGGCCCACCCATGTGTGGAACAACCATGAAGCAGACATGGTACTCTTGGAACCAGAGTGAGATATGGGGCACAAAGGGGTGCTCAACAACAGCTGCACACGTGAGACCAACGTTATCTCCAAGGATTTGGTGTCCTATTTAAATGACTCTTAGGAACCTGAACATCAGCCTCTCATTCTCAAAAGGGAGTATGAGCCTTTTAGAGGGCAAGGGGCAACATTCCAGGCACCCCAGTGTCACATAGGATGGTTCCCTAGTCTGGAGGGAAAGCAGTGGGTTTGGTTGACTGACCACTGAGGACAACTCACCTGGGTTCTTATAACTGGCCGTCTACTGGTCTTCAGAATCCAATGGCCAAAGAGACCAAGCTTCTTCCAGAATCTCCAGGTCAGGGTCCCTCCATGGCCCAGGGACTTTCACACAGCACTCTTCCTCTCACCTGCCTACCATATAGTGGCAGCAAGTGGAGCAGCTGCATCTCAAACACTCAGGTCATGGGGACAGGAGCCCAGGCAGGAAGTGACCTTCCTGGCTGCTTCTTCAAGTGCCTCTCCCTCTGCTCTACCTCCCAGGCCATCAATGCTACCCTATCATTGTAGGCAGAGGAGCTCCTGGTCCTGTGACCACCACCCCTTCCAGCTCTATGGTATGGAGAGGTGTCTAAGGATGTCACTTTTGGAATTATGTAGGACCCAGGTCCTACTGCCTGCTCTATGGTGCCTCACTCAGAGAGGCTCTGGTCCAGCCCTCTCACAGGACAGAAAGCAAGGCTTCCATTTTACTGTTTTGTAATTAGAGTCTTTCATAATAAAGACTAGAGATTGACATCATTAATCTGTAGAAATCCCTCCTTTTGCTGTCTGAAGTGATCCTTCAAAAATGCAAAGGACATTATTGGACTTGATTTACTCTTTTACAATAGAAAAGACTGTGTACAGGTCTAGACTTTGTACAGCCCTTAAAGACAAATGTTGTTTTTACATAGATGAAGACAGGGATGGTTAAAAAGAACATGAGGGACAAAGATGAGAGCTGGTACAAGAATTGGTTTTCAACCCCTTCATGATTGTTAACCCTACTTCCTTTCATTTTAAGACCATTACTTGGGATACTTTTACTTGTTCCTTTTGGTTTCTGGGCCTTACATAGGCTAACTTTGTGAAACAAAAGGTAGATAATTTGATAGCAAAATCTATTCAGATAAATTATCATAAGTTAGCTATGAAAGACCATGAGACACAGGACAAAGTTGTTACACTATCCAGGGTATTCTCTACTCAACCTAAAAGAGGGGACTCCCACCCATAGACCAAGCAGAGAGGAGCCACCCAGAACTCCCTCTGACTGGCTATCTAAATTCTTGCTTAGGCTGCGAGGCTAAGCACTGCAAGGGAATATAAATAAAAATTAAAAATATCTTTCTGGGTTCCCTGAGGGACAAGCCTGATTGCATAGGGGTTAATGTTAAAAGCATCTCATCTCCAGGAAAAAGACATCTGGATAGGTCTGGCCCTCATGCCTCACTGGACAATGACAGGAGGATCAGAGCCATTACAGGGTCCCCTTTAATTACTGGAGGTCAGGCTTCTATTCCTGTCTTTGCAAGACCGGAATTGCCATGGTCTTTCTATACTTGGAGAAGGGAGGAGATGTCAGGGGCAGCCTTGCTTATACACTGAAGGCCTAAAATCAGCCATAGGTCTAAGTCAGCCTGCTAACACAAAGTCCTGGTTTCTGTGGAAAAACACTGAGCAGATGGCTATAAGATCTTGTAAACAAGTAGTCTTCATGGAAATTTATCAGCCTGGATATTCATAGACCTTATGGATAGGTAGCCTTGGTAGATAGTACCAACTTAGATAAGGACAAGTGAATATAGACTGTCATAGTGGCCTGTTCCCTGAACCTTCGCCCAGGTGATACCCTGTACTTCCCCTGAAAAACTACAGTCCTAAGCCTTCCCCTTTCCCACATTCTGCCTTTATATGTTTATAACACCTGTGTGAAAAAGTAAAAATTAGAATTTGATCAGACTATAGGCAAATCATCCTTTGCATTTGGCTGTTTTTGTCGATTCTCTCTTTCAGGTGATCTCCCAGACACTGTTTACTGCCCTGCAGGACAAGCCACAGAACAAGAAGTAGGGGTCCACAGGCTCCCCACAAATAATACTAGAGTAGCTATAAGCATAGTGGTGTCCTTTCTTTTTTTATTGATATCCCTTTTAAAGTTCAATGCTTTCCCTTGGGAAGATTTGCATGCCGCACACTCTTGCTGATTATAGTATCTCTTCGGTGAGCATGGATTTCCTGAGAGATGGTTTCTCTGGGGATTCACAGATGGAGATTTGCACAAGTGGAACCCAGGCAGGTTCCTGCACTCCAGCTATAATAACAGCCTTCAATTAAATGGTGCCTAGGCTCCCTTGAAGGCCTCTGTATAGTGCTCCATTCAGACATTGCTACACAGTCATTTTTCAATACATTATATATGGATTATTGGAGACATGTGGCCTTTTATTTAGCACAGCGTGTAGTTCACAGTTCACTTTCAAGGCATTTATTAAATCTGAGAAAAAATTCCAGTCCCAGGTGCTCTCTGGCCCTTCTTTGGGAATACAGGGAATGACCTTAGCTCAAAGGTCATAATAGATTGTCCTGCTGAATAAGCCTGGTGTTTGCTGGATAACTGACATGGCAGGCTCTCACAAGGCCTTTGACTCTTCTTCCCCTAGGTCCAAAATATTCCACCAGAAGCTCCAATAGGGCCCAGTACAGGTCAAGATCTCCCTCAGACACAACTCTTCACCAGGAGCACTGAGTGTGCAAAGCAATGAACCACCATTGCATCGCATCCCTATATCCATGGCAAACTTGGGCTGCATTTTCTTCCTTTCTTTGGGTTCCTATATGTCACAAGGCCTTTATTTTGTCTAGCCTCTGGTCCAGCAAGAGTGCATGTATGGAAGGCTTCAGAAGTGCTGAGGGACATCAAGATCTGTTGGTCATCCAGGAGGAGCCCAAGAATGTAAATTTTTGCTTGTCCTCATGGATCATCAACAATAATTTCAGGGAGATCAGTCAAGCAAATTTTAAAGACTTTGAGGTATTGTCTGTAATATGACTCATGCTTTGCCTTGGAAGAAATTGCCCAACAGCAAACCCCCACCCCAATGGGGCATACCTACATTCATCTTGAAGAGATTGTTACCATTGCTGACTGCCTTTGTACTATATTTCCAAGGCCAGCAACAGGCTATAGGTTAGTGCAGCAAATTCTATAGCAAGAGAATGCTGCTTAGCTTAATGTGTTTTGGTTTTGGTTAGAATTTTGCTTGCCTTGAGTACATGGTTTTCTTTCTTTTCATTTGAAGTTTTGTTATTATTTTTTGTTACTATAATTTGCTGTTTTGCTAAGGCTGTGTACAGTATACTTTGACTCCTCCACTTTAAGCTGGTATTAAAAAAATTAATATATTTTTATGAATAAAAAGGCAATCTCTAATTTTTATCTCATAAAAACCATCAGTCTTCATGTGTGTTTCACAGTCTTGTAACAGTAGAAGTATCAGGTAGGCCCTCCTCCAGTCTGAGGCCTGCGGGTGAGTGTACCCAGGTGTCCCCCAGACACATTCTGGGGGATCCATAGAACCCATAGCCAGCGCTAGCACGCCCCTTCCGCCGCTCGCCCCTCCTCCAGTCTGAGGCCTGCGGGTGAGTGCACCATGGATTCTGCCAGACACATTCTGGGGGATCCATAGAACCCATAGCCATCGCTAGCACGCTCCTTCTGCTGCTCGCCCCTCCTCCGGTCTGAGGCCTGCGGGTGAGTGCACCCCAGATTCCGCCAGACATATTCGGGGGGATCCACAGATCCCACAACCAGCTTTAGGTAGGAAAACCCACATACTACCCTGAGCTCATAGCTGGGCCCCCTGAGTGCTCAGAACCCAGCAGATACCCCTCCCCGCCCCCCTTCCCCCGCGCCCCTGCCAGCTAGCACCCCTTTTCTGCCCATCTCCTGGGTCTGAGTCCCGGACCAGACCTCTACCAGGTCTGCAGTTGTGTGGACCCCGGTCACCGCCTGAGACATACTGGAAGGTCCGCTCAACCCAGAGCCACAGAGGAACAACTGAACTCAGAGTGTCAGACAACATACCCTGAGATATCCAAGAGGAGACACTGCACCCAGAACAGCAGACATCTAGCTGGACTGCTACATAGGAGGCACCATATCCTGAGGCATCCTAGAGATACCACTGTAATCAGGGCAGCTGGAAAAAAATCACAAAGACATCTGGACTCCTAGAAGACCAAACACAAGCGAGACAACTGGAAAGACAGGCTTCAATCAGAGACAGAAGTACAGGTAGCACTAGAATTAACCAGATGGCAAAAGGCAGGCGCAAGAACGTAAGCAACAGAAATCAAAGTTACATGGCAACATCAGAACCCAGTTCCCCCATCATAGCAAGCCCTGAACACCCCATCACACCAGAAAAGCAGGATTCAGAATTAAAATCACTTCTCATGATGATGATAGAGGACTTTAAGAAAGACATAAACAACACTCTCAAAGAACAGATAGAAACCCTTAGAGAGGAAACACAAAAATCCCTTAAGGAATTGCAAGAAAATGCAACCAAACAGGAGAAGGAATTAAACAAAACCATGCAGGATCTAAAAATGGAAGTAGAAACAATAAAGAAATCACAAAGGGAGAACACCCTGGAGATAGAAAACTTAAAAAAACGATCAGGAGTCATAGACACAAGTATTACCAACAGAATACAAGAGATGGAAGAGAGAATCTCATGTGCAGAAGATACCATGGAAAACCTTGACACAACTGTCAAAGAAAATGCAAAATACAAAAAGCTACTAACCCAAAATATACAAGAAATCCAAGACACAATGAGAAGGCCAAACCTAAGGATAATAGGAATAGATGAGGGGGAAGACTCCCAACTTAAAGGACCAGTAAATATCCTCAACAAAATTATAGAGGAAAACTTCCCTAACCTAAAGAAAGAGATGTCCATAAATATACAAGAAGCCTACAGAACTCCAAATAGTTTAGACCAGAAAAGAAATACTTCCCGCCACATAATAGTCAAAACATCAAATGTACAAAACAAAGAAAAAAATACTAAAAGCAGTAAGGGAAAAAGGCAAAGTAACATATAAAGACAGACCTATAAGAATTACATCAGACTTCTCACCAGAGACCATAAAAGCCAGAAGATCCTGGACTGATATCATACAGACCCTAAAATAACATAAATGTCAGCCCAGACTACTATACCCAGCAAAACTGTCAATCATTATTGATGGAGAAACCAAAATATTCCATGACAAATCCAAATTTACACAGTATCTCAACACAAACCCAGCACTTCAAAGGATAATTGGTGGAAAACTCCATCACACGGAGGGAAACTACAACCTAGAAAAAGCAGGAAAGTAATCTTCCAAAAACCGTAAAAGAAGGTAGCTACACAAACATATCTCCAATGCCAATAACAAAAATAACAGGAAACAACACTCATTTTTCCTTAATATCTCTTAATATCAATGGACTCAATTCTCCAGTAAAAAGACATAGACTATCAGACTGGATACGTAAACAGGACCCAACATTTTGCTGCATTTAGGAAACGCACCTCTGTGGAAAGGACAGACACTACCTCAGAGTAAAAGGTTGGAAAACAATCTGCCAAGCAAATGGTCCCAAGAAACAAGCTGGAGTAGCGATTCTAATATCAAATAAAATCAGTTTTCAACCAGAAGTAATCAAAAAAGATAAAGAAGGACACTTCATATTCATGAAAGGAAAAATGTACCAAGAGGAACTTGCAATTCTCAACATCTATGCCCCAAATGTAAGGGCACCCACATACATAAAAGACACTTTACTAAAACTTAAAGCATACACTGCACCCTACACAATAATAGTGGGAGATTTCAACACCCCACTCTCAGCTATGGACAGATCATGGAAACAGAAACTAAATCGAGACACAATGAAACTAACAGAAGTTATGAACCAATTGGACTTAACTGACATCTATAGAACATTTCATCCTAAAACAAAAGAATATACCTTCTTCTCAGCACCTCATGGTACCTTCTCGAAAATAGACCATATAATTGGTCACAAAACAGGCCTCAACAGATACAAAAAGATTGAAATAATCCCCAGTACCTTATCAGACCACCATGGATTAAGACTTGTCTTTGACATGGACAAAAACATCAGAAAACCGACATACACTTGGCAACTGAACAATGCTCTACTCAATGATAACTTGGTCAAGGAAGAAATTAAGAAAGAAATTAAAGACTTTTTAGATTTAAATGAAAATGAGGACACATCATATCAAAACATGTGGGACTCATTGAAAGCAGTACTAAGAGGAAAAATCATAGCTCTAAGTGCTCACAAAAAGAAAGTGGAAAGAGCATACATCAACAACTTGACAGCAAACCTGAAAGCATTAGAACAAAAAGAAGCTAGTATACCCAAGAGGAGTAGACGGCAGGAAGTAATCAAACTCAGGGCTGAAATCAACCAAGTCGAAACAAAAAGAACTATACAAAATATCAACAAAACCAGGAGCTGGTTCTTTGAGAAAATCAACAAGATAGACAAACCCTTAGACAGACTAACCAAAGGGCGCAGAGACAGCATTCAAATTAATAAAATCAGAACTGAAAAGGGAGACATAACAACAGAAACAGAGGAAATTAAAAAAATTATCAGATCCTACTACAAAGGCCTATACTCAACAAAATTGGAAAATCTGGAGGAAATGGACAATTTTCTAGATAGATACCAGGTACCAAAGGTAAACGAGGAGCAGATAAACCACCTAAACAGTCCCATAACGCCTAAAGAAATAGACACAGTCATTAAAAATCTTCCCACCAAAAAATGTCCGGGGCCAGATGGTTTCAGTGCAGAATTCTTTCAGACCTTCAAGGAAGATCTAATACCAATCCTCTTCAAGTTATTCCATCGAATAGAAACAGAAGGAACACTACCCAATTCATTCTATGAAGCTACCATTACACTCATACCTAAACCACAGAAAGACCCAACAAAGAAAGAGAACTACAGACCAATCTCTCTTATGAATATTGATGCAAAAATACTCAATAAAATTCTCGCAAACCGAATCCAACAACACATCAAAACAATTATCCATCAAGATCAAGTAGGCTTTATCCCAGGAATGCAGGGATGGTTCGGTATTCGGAAATCCATCAATGTAATCCACTACATAAATAAACTCAAAGAGAAAAACCACATGGTCATATCACTAGATGCTGAGAAAGCATTTGACAAAATTCAACATCCCTTCATGTTAAAAGTCTTGGAAAGATCAGGAATACAAGGCCCATATCTAAACATAGTAAAAGCAATATACAGCAAGCCAGTAGCCAACATCAAACTAAATGAAGAGAAACTTGAAGCAATCCCACTAAGATCAGGGACTAGGCAAGGCTGCCCACTCTCACCTTACCTATTCAATATAGTACTGGAAGTCTTAGCTAGAGCAATTAGACAACAAAAGGAAGTCAAAGGGATACAGATAGGAAAGGAAGAAGTCAAAATTTCACTATTTGCAGATGATATGATAGTATACTTAAGTGAACCTAAAACTTCCACCAGAGACTCCTAAACCTGATAAACAACTTTAGCAATGTGGCTGGATATAAAATCAACTCAAACAAATCAGTAGCCTTCCTCTACTCAAAGGATAAACAGGCAGAGAAAGAAATCAGGGAAATGACACCCTTCACAATAGCCACGAATAAAATAAATTATCTTGGAGTGAATCTAACAAAGTAAGTGAAAGATCTGTATGACAAGAACTTCAAGTCTCTGAAGAAAGAAATTGAAGAAGATCTCAGAAGATGGAAAGATCTCCCATGCTCCTGGATTGGCAGGATTAATTTAGTAAAAATGGCTATCCTGCCAAAAGCAATCTATAGATTCAATGCCATACCCATCAAAATTCCAAATCAATTCTTCATAGAGATAGAAAGAGCAATTTACAAATTCATTTGGAATAACAAAAAACCTAGGATAGCGAGAACTATTCTCAACAATAAAAGAACCTCTGGGGGAACCACCATTCCGGACCTCAAACTGTACTACAGAGCAGTAGTGATAAAAACTGCTTGGTATTGGTACAGAGACAGAAAGGACGATCAATGGAACAGAATTGAAGACCCAGAAATGAACCCGCATACCTATGGTCACTTGATATTTGACAAGGGAGCTAAATTCATCCAGTGGAAAAAGGACAGCATTTTCAACAAGTGGTGCTGGCTCAACTGGAGGTCAACATGTAGAAGAATGCAAATTAATCCATTCTTATCCCCTTGCACAAAGCTCAACTCCATGTGGATAAAGGACCTTCACATAAAGCCAGGTACACTGAAAATATTAGAAGAGAAGTTGGGGAAGACCCTCGAATACCTAGGCACAGGGGAAAAGTTCCTGAACAGAACACCAATGGCTTATGCTCTAAGATCAAGAATCGACAAATGGGACCTCATCAAATTGCAAAGCTTCTGTAAGGCAAAGAACACTGTCAACAAGACAAAACGGCAACCAACAGATTGGGAAAAGATCATTACCAATCCTACATCTGATAGGGGGCTAATATCGAATATTTACAAAGAACTCAAGAAATTAGACGCCAAACAACAAAATAACCCCATTAAAAAATGGGGTACAGAGTTAAACAAAGAATTCTCAACTGAGGAAACTCGAATGGCCGAGAAGCACCTCAAGAAATGCTCAACATCCTTAGTCATCAGGGAAATGCAAATCAAAACAACACTGAGATACCACCTCACACCAGTCAGAATGGCTAAGATCAAAAACTCAGGTGATAGTAGATGCTGGCGAGGATGTGAAGAAAGAGGAACACTCCTGCATTGTTGGTGGGGTTGCAAGCTGGTACAACCACTTTGGAAGTCAGTCTGGCGGTTCCTCAGAAAATTGGACATAGCACTACCTGAGGACCCAGCTATACCACTTCTGGGTATATACCCAGAAAATGCCCCAACAAATAACAAAGACATATGCTCCACTATGTTCATATTATAAATAGGGCTATTTATAATAGCCAGAAGCTGGAAAGAACCCAGATGCCCTTCAACAGAGGAATGGATACAAAAAATGTGGTACATTTACACAATGGAATATTACTCAGCTATTAAAAATAATGAATTCGAGAAATTCTTAGGTAAATGGATGGAACTAGAAAATATCATCCTGAATGAGGTAACCCAATCACAAAAGAACACACATGGTATTTACTCACTGATAAGCGGAGATTAGCCCAAAAAATTTGAAACAACAAAGATTCAACTACAAGACGACATGAAGCTCATGAAGAAGAAAGAACAAGTGAGGATGCCTAGGTCTTTCTTAGGAGGAGTAACTAAATAACCAAGGGAGCAAATATGGAGACAAAGTGTGGGTCAGAATCTGAAGGGGGGGGGTTGTAGGGAGACCATTGTGTCTGGGTATTCATTCCATAGGCAGTCACCAAAAATAGACGCTGATAGGGATGTCAGGATTGGAAAGCTGACAGCAGCTGGATAAGGCTGTCTCCTTAGAGGTCTCTCAGAGTCGGACATACCCAGAGACAGATACCCACAGCTATCCATTAATCTGATCAAAGTTCCCAATGGAGGAGTTAGAGAGTAAATTGAAGGAACCGTGAACCATAAGGGCTGGTGGCCCCGTGAGGAAAGCAACAATACCAACCAGCCAGAGCTCCCCAGGGTCTAAACCACCAGCCTAGGAGCACATAGGGAGAGACACATGACTCCAGCTGTATATGTAGGGGAGGATGGCCCTGTTGGGCATAGGTGGGAGACAAGATAATTAGTACCCTGAAGGCTGAGCACTAAGGGGGGGGATCTGAGGGTGGGGAGGGAGGCTGGGGGTAGGTGGGTAAACACCTTCATAGAGGCAGGAGGAGGGGGGATGGGATAAGGGGTTCCTGGGTGGTGGGGGAAATATGGTAAGGGGATAAAATTTGAAATGTAAATAGTATATCCAATAAAAGAGGGGAAAAATAGAAAAGCGGTTAGAACCAACATTCTTAATAAAATGTCAGCCCTCTTCTAAAAAAAAAAAAACTATCTTGATACTAAAATTTGTTTTGAGAATTGTATATTGCAGAATGATCAGCCTTGGTGTATCTACTCAACAAGCAAGCTGGGCAGACCTGCTCAAACCTCTGAGGTCCGTGAATTCCTTCTGGAGGCAGCGAAGACACAGCATCAGAGGATTGTCAATTTGCTCTCCCCCCCACTCCTCTTCTAATATCTCAACGCCCATAATCAGCTTGAAGAAGCTAATGATGAGTCAGCGCCCCTATTCCCTGGGCATGGGGACTAAAGTGGTAAATGTTGGGCTGTCTCCCTAGGGAAAAGTAGTGGTTTTGTCGGAATAGAGAGGATTAGCTAGGGTTTATTGCATAGCCATAACCTATTAGTAGAAATCTGTATAATTAATATCAAGATGAAGATATAAATTCTTAAATGGCACCAATTTACTTTGTTTACAAATTTTAAGGTTTTCATTGGCATGAGCTTCTTAGTGATATAAGAGTGAGATGAATATTGTTACTCTCATAGGCATTGTACCAGTATAACACACTTAGGAATACAAAGCTTAGACCCAGTCCTTCTTTAACTTTTTTAACTGATTTGAGATGGTCAGCCTGTGAGTTAAGGGACTATAGCAAATTCATGACTTGGAGTTTATTATAAGGGTGTTCTCTATGTTTTATTTAGAAATAGCTGAGTGGAGTTAACAGGCAACAGTCCAGATTACCTTACATGGTTAGCTGGTTTTCAAAACATCAGAAATCCTTAGAATTGACATGACAAACATTTCAGTATTAATGTTCATTTTCATTAGAGACCTGTCTGCTCCAGACAGCTTCCTATGTTAAATTCTAAGAAGAAATTGAGCATCCTTGGAGTTACTCCATTTGTGGTGAGACAGCCACTAGGCAAGAATTGCCACTTTCCTTCTACAGACAAATTACTGTCCAGAAAAGGACACACTTGCAGGATAGTCGACTGATTATATCTGCGTAGACAGAGTAATCAGCCCTTAATAATTCTGCAGCACTAAGGTCTGTTAGATGATCCTGGGCCAGAAGGCAGAAGAACAGATGCTCCAACGTTTTGAAGTAGAGCGAGTGTCCAGGTGTTCAGAGGTCTCTATAAATTGGCTAAGTTTTAGAAGCTATGATTTGTGCTTCCCACAATCATAGTTAACTCAGTCATTCTGGATTTCTGATGGGGTTGAAAACTTATAGCTATTTACCTTGAGAGAAAAGATCTGAGTGTATGGTCGTCAGCTGACATTCATCCTAAAGCCAGGTTCAGAACTAAATGTTTTAGTTAGGAGAGATGACAGAGGTGCTGGTAGGTCAACAAAAGGATGGACTGGGTATTAGGACTATCTTGTACCTCACTGGTACAAATTGGCATAATTATGCTCTAATTGTATTTTGAGAGAAAAGTTTCCTTTTAACAGGAAGGGTGATGTGTAGGAGGAGCTAAGGTGGGAGGAGTACTGAGAGGAAGAAAAGGAGTAAGAAGAGGAGAAGAAGAAGGAGAGGAGAAGCTAGGTGATGAAAGAGAGATAGAGGGGGGAGACAGGGAAGCAGATGTTCATGTATCTCCACCAGTCAAAGATAGTAGATAAATCTAGGTTGGGTAGTGGGTTACACCTCTGATTGAACAATACCAAACTTATAAAGCCTATGATTAACATTTTTTTAAAAAATGTATAAATGCAAAAAGGAAAAGGGGGCATGGGATAGGGGTTTTCTAAGGGGGGGAATGGGGAAAGGGGATGGCATCTGAAGTGTAAATGAAAGATCTAATAAAAAAAAAAAAAGAAGGTAGGGAGGACCTGAGAGGAGTTGGGAGAATGGGAAGTGTAATCAGAGTATACTGTATGAAAAGAGAAACTATTTATAAAAGAAATTAAATAAAAGAAATTAATTCCATCAAAAAAAAGAAGTATCAGGTAGGAATGGACCTCTACAAGTGTAATGTGGCTTATACTTCGTTACTAGTTCCCAACCAGTCAGAGCTACACAAAGAATTGTGTTTATGATATGGATAGTGTGACACACTTTGTGAATCCCAAATTCATACTGAAAAACACATCTATGCTGTATCTTTGTGGTCATAAATTCAGCTATGTTAAAATGGACTACTCCGTAGATGCTCTCGATGAAAAAACAGAGGAGAAACATAGGAGTGTTTCTCTAATATATCCCAAGAAATAAAATTATTTACTAAGGGAGTATCAAAAAATTAGTAACCACAGAGCTGTATGCCTCTTGTTTCCTTGGAAGGTAGCATCACTTATAACTGCACAGCAGAGATCATGAATTCCAAGACCTATTGGGAGATGTTGGGATTTTGTTTGTTTGTTTGTTTATTTTGTTTTGGTGGTGTTATTGTTCTACTGATGATGATTTTGTTGTCTTGGCCTGGACAATGTTTTTGATTTTTTTTTTTTTTTTAATTTGGTTAGGGTGTTGTTTCTGTTTTTGCATTATTTCTTTTATATGTATGGGTGTTTTACCTGCTGTGTGTCTGTATACTACATGCATGCAATTCTCTCAAGGCCAGAAGAGGTAGTGGATTCCACCTGGAACTGAAGTGACAGAGGATTGTTAATCATCACTCTTAAGGTCCTCTGAAAAACAAATTATCAAATGAATCAGCCATATATCTAGCCCCTGCCTGGACTTTTCTCCTTATTTGTGTGCTGTATCAGCTGCACTGGATCACACCCAACCAAGGAGAGAAGATTCTTGAGACCTATACTTGGGGCATACTTGGGGCAGGCATGTTCAATGTTTAAACTCTGAGGCCTCCAGGTAGGGTATTAGAGTGGGTTTTTTATCATGCCTCAGGATCTCTTATTGTCAGGGTTGGAGCAGATCTCTCATGTCTCATCCTGCATGACAGTGCAGATTAGGCTTTATCAGATGAAATGCAGAATTGAGAACACTCTGAGTGGTAGAAGTGGTAAATAAATCATGTTGAAGTGCCATCAAAACAGTTTTATATTAAGCTTCCGACAAGCCCAGAGGGATGGAGCCTGCAGCAGAGGACACAGGACTGTGGGGTGAATATTTCCATTAAAGGCTAGCAAGTGAGAGGGATGGTAGATGTTGCCTGTATCTTTGCTCTACCTTCAGGCTTTACTCTGGGAAGTGACTCTGATACCAGGACCCTCCCAGCTTCCCTTAAATCTGAGGCTAAAACACAGACAGACAGACAGACAGACAGACACACACACACACACACACACACACACACACTGTTGTTCATTTTCTACTTGTCTCCAGGGGTTTTAATATCTTCAGACTGGAAAAGGGTGTCTTTGTCAATTTATTTCTACCTCTTCCACCTCCCTTACATTTTAGCCTTTCAGTCACATCTGTTCCCTGCTAAATGCCCCTGACCACCTGCCTGTAGGAGCAGACTCTGTGGCCATTGTTTGATACCTCACACTGTTGCGTTGTTCTTTTTTCTCCAATTCTCATGCCCCTTCCTTTGGTCCGCATTTCTTCCAATGACCTGTACCATCTGCTCTGCAATTAGCCCATGGCATTTTTTACTGACAGGTCAACAAACAATTGAGAACAGGACCTTAACATCAGAACTGTCCCCTACAAATAGATGTTGCACTTTTACCATAGTAGATCCCACAGTATATTAGAAAATGTTTCTTCAGATGAGTAACTGATTCTGGTGAATCTCCCCTAAATAGTGTGACTTCTAAGACTGAGGAGGAAGTAATCCTGTGCATCTCAAGACTGGTATTGTCAAAACCAAGAGTAAAAAGAATCACCTCTTTATGAGTGATGGACAGATATACACATGAACTTCAGTATAGGTTCAGAGCTTCTTCAGTTCTGTGACTGAGGTGATCAGGTGGTTTGTTGGCTCAACAAGTAAAGTTGTTTTTGCCAACTCTCTAGAGTTTTTTCCCTTATACCTACATGGTTGAAGGAAAGAGCAAACCACCTACAAATTGTCCTCTGATTTTAATGTTGGGGGTGCAGTGAGTTACCCACCACTTCAAACTTTCAGGATTTTGCTGTTAGGTTTCTTAACTGCACTTACTTCTTTAATAATTACCACTTAGTCTTAATCCTTAGATTTTCTCACACACTTTTCTACATCTATTTGCTCTACATTTTACTTCTAATTCTCACTGTAAACCTCATTAAATGTGGTCACTACAGATCATTTCATGCAGTCTTAGAATTTCTTTTGCCATATTAATTCATCTTTTATTTTTGAAGTTAGCTTCACTCAAATTTCAAATTGAAAGAATGCAGCCAGTTTTTCTTCCTTTTTCTAGTTTTCATTTATTGAAAATGTTTTTTTCATACAATACTTATTGTTTTCAGCTCCACCAACTCTTCTAAGACCCTCTCTCCCTCTCCTTGTATCTGAAATCACACCCTTTCAAATCTCTCCTAGAAAACAAATAGCCATTTAGATAATATTGATAAACCAGCCTGCCTCCATCTTAGGCTTGAAAACAATTTTATACTAAAGAAATATTATGTTCGTTGCTGTTTATGATTAAATACATTTCTCGAATTTCCTATACCTAATAAATAACCTTAACTCAAAGGGCTGTGTATTATGCCTGTTCCAAAATGGCAAAATGCCTTTGTTTGTTCTACAGATAATTACGACCACATGATGTTGTGACCTCCTGTGGTGACCACTTTGCTGTGATACTCACTTTGAAACCATGATACTGTATTATGTGATTGTTATGATCCACTTGTTATGTTTAGGTTCTGCTTCTTCAACAACATTCATTTGCCTGGAAGTCAGCATGAAGACTATGTTCTAAACATAGGCAGAAACATGGAAGCAGAAACAGAAGCAGATGTTATGGAGAGACAATGCTTATTGGCTCATTCCTCATCAAGCCTACTTTGTTTTACAGCTCAGAACAATGCCTAGGGTTGGCAACACACACAGTGGGCCAGACCCATCCATATCAATAATTATTCAGGAAACAGTCTGAGTTGCCTGTCGGCCATTTTTATGGAGGCATTTTCTCAATTGAGGGTCTTTCTTCCCAACTGATTCTAGCTTATGACATGTTGACCATAAACTAGCCAGCATATGTAACAATGATAAATATACTGAGGAAAAAAATCAAGGAAACAAAACCATTCACAGCAGCCTAAAGAAGAGAATATTTTGGAGTAAACCTAACCAAGGACATAAAACCCATCTGAAATGAATACTAAAACACTGAAGAAATTGAAGACCACACTAGAACATAGAATGATCTCCCACAACTGGAGATTGGTAAGATTAATACTGTGAAAATGATCATTCTATGAAAAGTAATCTATAAACAAAATACAATGTGAATAAGGTGCCAATTTTGATTCTTCACAGAATTAGAAAACAATTTTAAAGTTCATGTGGAAGCACAAAAGACATGGCTGGTCAAAGCAGTGGGGAAGAATAAGAACACCATTGAAGGGGACTCAGTACCTGAGTTCAACTTATCCTAGTCTGACTAAGACAAATAGTTATCATCCTTTGGTCTTATTTTGGATTTTAATTTTGGGTATATGCATTTTATCTTTTTTCTTTGAACTGCTAAGTCATTTCTCTCTTTGGGTTGAGGGACTCTATTTGGTTTGGCTTCCTTCCCCCTTGGATTCTCTGTCTCTAAAGTCTGATCCAAATTTTGGGGCCTACTGGATGATCTTGGAGAGGTCCCTCTCTGATCATCATCACTATCTAGAGAAATTAAATCTATATCTTCCTTGGAAGAATCAACCTTTTTTCTTTCCTTTCTTTTTTCTTTCTTTTCACTGTCTTTTATTTTTTTTCACCCTCTTCAACAACCACCACTATCGACAGACACTTTGTGAGATCATTTCATTTATCAAGTTCCATTATGTAAAGGCAGTAACTGGGACCTTCTCAGGCCCAAATGGCCTATAAAATTCTTTAAGTGCATCTCCAACTCTATGCCATCTTTTCTCATCAATAGTTCTTACTTGAGGAATCCACAGACATAAGTCTTTAATGAAATAAAAAAATGACAACAAATGCTGAATTTCACCCTTATTCCTTTCATCTTTAAAGCATTTCTCATCTGTTCCACATATAGGTCATGCTGACTTATTTCTTGCCCCATTCTCATACTATGACTTACCAGTGTCAGTGCAGCAGGTTCCAGCAGAGACCACCTTTGTTACACTTTTGAATTTCCTGTCAAAGACCCTTCTTTCAATAATGTCCCTCAAGGAGCCTCTTGTTCTCACTGCCCCACATTGCCTGCCAGGTGACCTGCCATGAGGGTCAATCAATGGGTTCTACAAGGAAGAAAGTGGGGATTCAGGGGCAAGAGATGCAAAGAATGAAGACAAGACAGTTTTCTGATCAAGTCTCTTTTATTGAAACACAATTATGGGTATATAAGCACAAGCAGGGGAGTGCAGCTGGAGACACTTAACCACAAGTACCTAGCAGCTGGGGACACTAAACAACAAGTACAGGGTATGTCTGAGGAAAACAACATGATTCTCAGAGTGTGCTCAGTGGTTGTGGGCTGCTTGCAAAAATATCAGCCTAGAAAAACAAGTCTTTATTTAGGGTGGACAAGGATCAACCTACATATATATGGCCCAAGAAGGCTGCAAAGAGAATAGCTGCTTTCTGCTAGGGGTGGGCTCCCAACACCTTTGTAGCTCAGTCTGGCTGGAAAGTTGTTGGGAGCCAACTACTAGCAAAAAGTGGCTACCCTCTTTGCAACCATTTGAGCAATATACCAACATAAGAGACTTGTTTTGCAAACAGCCTACAACAGCTGAGCACACTCTGATAAACATCTTGTTTTGCTTATATATCTTGTTTTGCTGTTTATTGTCCCCAGCTGCAAGGCTCACATGAAAAGCACCTTCAGCTGTGTTCCTCTGCTTGTCCATGCCTGTAAGCCACCTGGTAAAGGATATAAGTACCCAGAATTTCCTTGCAATAAATGGGACTTCATCAGAGTCTGTCTTGTCTCCATTCTCTGTGCCTCTTGCCCCTCCATCCCAACACTCTCTCTCTCTTGCTAGATAGAGCCTGTTCACTGACTTGGACAGACCAGATCAGGAAGTAATTAAAAAGCCCAACCCCTGGGAGAATTTAGACATCCATCTCTGTCTAATAGGTGTGGAATTTCAACATGGTGGCACCACACCTGAATAAAGAAAGTTCTTATAAGTGAAGAGTTAAAAGATCACTCTTTCATTCATAAGACTACATTCAATTTACTCAAAAGTGACTGAAACCAAGCAGTCAATATGTACTGTCAATATGTGTATAGGCTTATCAAAATATCAAATCAATTACAAGAACAAAACAACAATAAATCAATAACAAACTTCAAATGAAAACAAGATAAAACAAATAACCAAAGTTAGAAAAACTCAAACCAAAATCTAAACTTCAGAACTGTGGGAAGCAGCATTCTTTGGCTGCTCATTTTGCAGCACAGACTTACAGCCTGTGGCTGGCCTTGGCAACATAGTAGGAAAGCAGTTATTGATGGAAATAATCTTTTCAAGAGAAATGTAAGCAGGTCTTCTCTTTTTGGAGTCTGTGTTTGAAGGATATGTCCTCCCAAGACTGAGCATAAGACATGTTACAGTTTTTGGCTTAAAGTCTGCAAGTTTGTTGACAGATATCCATGAAGTTATTCTTCATCAGGGCAAGAAAATTGTACACTCTTACTCTTCCTGGATGCCCAGCAGTTCTTGATGTGCCTCAGCACTGCCCTGAATTCCTCCAAATGTGCACTCTTGCTGGGCTAGTGGCTAGATGAAATTAAGGCCTATTCACACCAAGGAAAGCAATATAAAGAGAAACTGCAGCCCACGATTGCCATGGTGATTAGGGATGAGATGCCATAGTGGTGCATTTGCTGCACACACTCAGTGCACATCACACATCTCTTGGTGGGAGATCTTGTCCTGGTCTGAACGATGTTTGAGGTTCTGCAGGAACATTTTAGACCTATGGAAGGAAGGGCCAAAGTCCTGGTAAGGATTTGTCAGTTCAGCTCCCCCTCCAACACCAGTTCTATTCAGCTGGACAGTCCAGCATGACCCATCAGCTGAGGCCATTCCTTGATGCCCAAGTGTCATAGAGTACCCAGGCTTTATCGTTTCCTCAGCTTTTAAAAACTGCTAGAAACTGAACTGTGAACTACACACTCTACTGGAGTAAAAAACATTATATTTTTCCAGTAGTCCATGTATATTATATTGAGTAGTAACATTGTAGCAATGTCTGAATTTGAGTTCAAGACACATGAGAGTTACCTAGAAAACCATGTAGATGTCTTATAAAAAATCTGCCAAGAATTGAAGACTATGATTATTTCTCCAGTGCCGGAACCTGCCTGTGTTCCACTTGTCAGTCCCTTTATCTGAAAATACCCAGAGAAACCATCTCCCATGAAATCCATGGGCACTGCTCTGGTCCTATAATCAGCGAGAGTGTGTTAAAGAAAGTTACTCCACTGAACTATAAGGTGATGGTCATGAAGAAACAGAACATAAACCTGTATGTCTATGGGTTTTGTAGGGCACACTCTCAAACACAAAAAATATATTTGTTCACACAATATGATCATGGTATATTGCATTGACCAATTTAGTTTCCCAGTTATGGCTAATATAAAAATTGTCCAGTATATTTTTCAGGTATAAAAATATCAAATCTTGAATGGGATAGGTACATAGTGGCATAGCATATGGACAATGCAGTCAATGATATGCTTTCCTCTCTTAAACCTAACTTGGAATCAGGCTTCTTGGCTTATTATCTAATCTGCCTTAGCAAGTTTCCAAGGCTGTGTAGACTAGGCTTGTTTCCCAGCTAAGGATCACATGTTGGTGGTATATTAGCTTCTTGTTCTTCTTCACTGTTTCAGACTTGTCCCCAAGTAAACAACTTCTTCCAATAGGAGCTCCCTTTACCATAGCCTGACTGACTTGGTGTTCAAAGCTATGAGCCCAGAATAATAAGAATTCCCCATAACTAGGAAAAATGTAAAACTTTTCCCCATCATTTGACTGTGTCAAGGATATTTTGAATGAGATAAGGCTGACTAGTTGAAATGCCAAATTATTGTTTGGATTATCTCACACTGAGCAATAGTCCATGGAAGGGCTGCACCAAATGGTGCATTTTCACTCTTTAGCTAATGAACATCTGGATAGTTTCTCCTTCAGGGCTGCTCTGCAGACCACTACAACCCTGATGTGCCCTATTTGCTCTGTGTACATCTACTACTTGTTCTAATTCGCTGTGTAAAATGGGACTTCTTTTCCACTTTCTGAAAAAGGCTTCTCACAGACCTACCCGATTTTATACTACCAGACCTGTCTGAAGGTCCTCATTATTCTCAACCGCTATTGATGCTGATTTTATCTGAGAGGAAATTATTTTGAATACCAGTAGTTGCAGAATGCTACACAGATAACACAGGGTGATTGCTTTAGAGATCTTGAGCCTCAAGGGGCTCTTGAAACACCCCTGTTCTTGCACCACATCCCTGGGATTTCTGCTGGATGCAGATACAGCTCCAAGCAACTCAATCTCTCAAGGAATAAAATCCAAGACAAACTTGAAGGTAAACTTTTCCTGAGAAGAAGTAGGTGGAAAGGAAATGGTATCAGACAATGAGGAAAACAACCTGGAATGCTAAGAAGGCACAGTGAGCCACCTGACATTCCAGTGGGCCCTGACAATTCACCAAGAGCAGAAAAGAGACATAAACCCATGGATTTTATATAATGATCTTTCCCTTACCTCCATGTACCATATTCCTTTGATTTGCTCCAAAGGACTTCAATGAGAATCAATAGTTTTGCCCCTAACCATTTGAAAATCTGACTTCACAAGAATACTTTGTGTCCTGTTTCCCTTGAGAGCTAGGTGGAGATGCAGAATAATTTGACTGCTGTATTTGATGTTTCATGGAAACAAACTGAAATCTCAGAGTGTTTTTCTCATTAAACTTGGCATCTCAAGACACACACAGCTGCATGTCTGAAGAAACACACTAACACCACACTAACACCACACACACACACACACACACACACACACACACAGTAACACCAAAAATCATAAGTGAACAGAAAACAATAAGGAATCTGTCATGTTTGAAGAAAAGGTCATTTGTCTAGGCAAAGCAGATGTTTCAAGTGAGACCTACATCACTGCTATTCTTCCTAGAGAAATAAAAAACCCTAGAGAAAACTTTTCATGTTCAGAATGGGGGTGGGTATATATGCAGAAATTTTCTTTGAAGACTCAAATCTCTCAAAAGAAACCTCAGCTTGTGAGAATCTGTTCCCACATCCCTGCTCATCCAGCCAGCTTTAGACTGTAAGGCCAAACTGTGAGGCCCAGGAACAATGACCTCTATAGCAGCACTCAGAGAAAACAAGCCTGACAAGCTGCTACTGAGGATCTGTCACTGTGGATCAAGATCTATGAAGCCTGAAGAGACCAACCTGAGATAGAGGGAAAAGGGCAGAGGGAGAAGAAGAACAACATCTGCCAAAGGCAACAGTGAGATCCACTTACTTGTCATTTCCACTATGCTCTCATCCCTGAAAACTACCTCCTACCTGGAATCTCACATGATCCTTGTAAAGCAAATGAGATACAGGTCTTTTCTTCATCTTTCTAAGCCCTGTGCTATGCTAAAGAAGGGCTTCCACCTAGCACCCTTCAAACTTAATGGCATGCAGTGGTGTGGTGTGTAGCCAACCCATCGCCCTTAAAAAATGCAGACTCAAGCAGAGCAAGAGCATTTGCTTTCCTTTTTTTAATTTTTTAATTTTTTTATTTGATATTTTATTTACATTTCAGATGCCATCCCCTTTCCCCATTTCCCCTCCCTAGAAAACCCCTATCCCATGCCCCCTTTTCCTTTTGGCTTTTATAGAATTTTTTTAAATGTTAATCACAGGCTTAATAAGTTTGGTAATGTTCAATCAGAAATGTAACCCAATACCCAACCTAGATATATGAACTATCTTTGACTGGTGGAGACACGTGAACGTCTGCCTCCATGCCCCCCTTTCTCTCTCTTTCTCTCTCTCATTACCTAGCTTCTCCTCTCCTTCATCTTCTCCTCTCCTTACTCCATCTCTTCCTCTCGGTACTCCTTCCCCTTCTCCTCCTACATATCACCCTTCCTGTTTAAATAAAACTTTTCTCTCAAAATACAATTAGTGCATAATCATTCCTAATTGTACCAGTGAGGTACAAGATCGTCCTAATACCCAGTCCATCATTTTGTTGAATAACCAGAACCTCTGTCATCTCTCCTAACTAAAACACTTAATTTTGAATCTGGCTTTTTTTTTTTTTTTTTTTTTGGCTTTAGAATGAATGTCTGCTTAAAACCATCCACTCAGATCTTTTCTCTCAAAGTAAGAAGTTAAAGAAGAGTCAGTGTCCCTATTCCCTGGGCTTGGGGGACTAAGGTGGTTGATATTGCTCTGCCTCTCTAGGGAAAAGTAGTGGTTTTGTTGGAACAGGGAGGATTAGCTAGGACTTATTGCATAGCCATAACCTATTGGTAGCAATCTGTATAATTAATATCAAGATGAAGGTATAATTTCTTAAGTGGTACAAAATTAACTTTGATTTCAAATTTAAGGATTTCATAGGCATGAGCTTCATATTGATATAAAAGTGAGATGAATATTGATACTGTCATGGGCATTGTGCCTGTATAACACATTTAGGAATACAAGGCTTAGAACCAGTCCTTCTTTAACTTTTTAAACTGATTTGGGACGGTTAGCCTATGAGTTAAGGGACTATAGTAAATTCATGGTTTGAATTTAATGTTAGGGTGTTTTCCATATTTTAGTTAGAAATAGCTGAGAGGAGTTAATAGACAACATTCCAGGTTACCTTACATGGATAGTTGGTTTTCAAAACGTCAGAAGTCCATAGAATTGATGTTACAAATATTTCTATATTAATGTTCATTTTGATTAGAGACCTGTCTGCTCCTGACAGATTCCTGTTGTGGATTCTAAGAAGAAATTGAGCATCCTTGGAGTTACTCTAGTTGTGCGGTGACAGCCATTAAGCAAGAATTGCCTCTTTCCATCTACAGACAAATTACTGCCCAGAAAAGGACACACTTGCAGAATAGTCGACTGATTATATCTGCCTAGACAGAGTAATCATCCCTTAATAATTCTGCATCCCTAAGGTTTGTCAGATAACTCTGGGCCCGAAGGCTGAAGATTTGATGCTCCAAAGTTCGGTAGTATAGGGGCTTTTCAGGTCTTCAGTGGTCTCTATAAATTTGCTAAGTTTTAGAAGCTATGCTTAATCTTCCCATAATTTCAGTTAACGGAGTCATTCTGGACTTCTGACAGGGTTGAAGACCTATAGAGCATTTAGTTTCTAAACATGGAGTTTTTGAAAAAGGCTACGTCCACACAAAGCCTTTTAAATGATCACATAAATGATCACTTGGATGAGACATAGGCGAGGGCCTAGATAAGTTGGTGGACAGTGACACTGGTTTATCCATGTTTCTGGTTAGACATGAGGACACTCTGCCTCTGATGTTTCATCCTACCTGCTGATGCTTGGCGCCCGGGACATAGATGTTCTTGTTGGCCTCATCACAGAAGCTCTTCTCTTCTCCATAGGACACTTGTGGTTCACTCTGCTCCACCAGCAGATTTCTGTTCCCGCTCTGCAGCAATATCCTGACATTGTCTTTCAGTTGAGAACATTCTCTAAGGAGTTGGCAGTGCCTGGTGCTGAACCACAAACAAACAAAATGGTGATTCCCAGCCAGCTTCCATTTGCCTGTCAGTCCTCCCAGTACCATCATCCCTGCAAGTGTCCCAATCCCTAGACAGCCTCAGACTAGAGTCCCCAGTATACATATCAGCACCAATTAGAGGCAGGTCACATCCAGAGACCAGCCACATTCCCCCAGACTGAAAGTACTTCTGTAAGGCCTGATAGCAAGTGGGTTTATGTCCATCAAGGAAGATGAAATGTTCCTCATGGGTGCTTATATGTCCCTGGTACTAGAAAACCATCAGCAGGTAGAGGGCAATTCCCCTCTGACAGAGGAGAGAAGACCCAACAGGAATACACTCTTTCCATTTTTGTCATGGATCCCAGATCTTTAGATCTATTGTCAGAGCCATAGAGGTTCAGTGTTGCTTGATATTCCCATTGAGGTGAAAATATTTTCTATGTAGAGGATCCTGAATTTGGAAGAATAAAGACTGAAAGGTCTTACAAACGTATACACTTCTACACTCTTCAGACTTAGGACACCTGAGTGCAAGAGGTACAAATCCATGACCCTTGCCTCAAGGCAGGGTTCCTGTTAAGAAACAGTTAGTATAGAACCAGAGCCTTTACTTTTGTTCAAAGTCCTAGAAGGACAGAAGCATTCCCTGTCTAGAGCTGGGGTCTCAGCTGTGTCAGTCACTCACCTGTAGGAATAGTTTTCTTCAATGAGATCCTTGTATTTCTCCATGGCATCAATTACTGACTCTGTCATTTTCTGGATATTCATAATGGTCTTTTCGTGGTTTCTTTTAATGATATCGAATTCGATGTTCATCCTGTGTTAGGGCATGGCACACAGAGCAAATATTTCTGTAAGGGTCATGTGCAGAACGGCTGTATCCTGGACTACCCCAGCCAATAATATATGCCTCATCCTTGCTCTTTGGGCATGGGGCCTATTGCTGCTGATTAAACTTATAATCCTTGGCACAGGACAGAAGAGCCAGGGGACCAAATGGAGGGAGCAGACCTCCAAGAGCATCTCGTGTGAGCCTGAAGGAATACACTAGTTCTGTGAGAAGTTTCTCCTAGTCTCCGCCACAATCTTGGGCCCAATAGATTTTTACGATGACTTTTCTTTTATTTTTAAGGCAGGCCTCTCAATCCTTGGTTTCTATTGTTACATGGATTCTCAGAGGACAAGAAGAGTATTTCCAGGGAGAGGCTTAATAACACTTCCTCCCCCAGGAGATTCCTATGTGACACCAGTGCAAACACAAAGAGCAAAGTACCCAGTTGAACAATTTGGTTGTCTACTGACTCAACACTATCCTGACCTGCAAACTGTGCATCAGACAAATCCTCAAATCCCATCAAAGGTCGCAGAGCCTTGGATCCTGAACAACACACACATAACTACATTCACAAAAATACACAACAACCCACCCACAAACACAATTAGAATGCCAACTAAATCCAGGGAGGTGCCATAGTCTCAGAGTATAAGGACCAAACTCAGAGTAAAGCAGGGACTACCTGCAGGAATTTCTTTCACACACTGAGAGGCAGCAAATCTGACCAGGGCCTTCCAGCTGTGGACAGAACCAATCAAACTCCAAGTACCTCAAGGTCAAGTATCCTACTTCACAACACCTGTCAGGGCTTTATAAAAAGCATGATTAGAGGTGACACACTCCTTTGATGAGAGGAAATCTTGGGTTAATAGAGAGGGCACAATACAGTCAACAGGGGACTGAGCATAATTACTACCTGTAGTTCAAATCATGATAATTGTACAGGTTCAGCATTTGACTAATTTCTTCCTCCTCAAAGCTCATCTTCTTGATCTTCAATTTCAGTTCTTCTAATCTCGTCATCTCTTTCCAGTTACTGATGGTGGAATTCTGGGATGATGTTTGCCTAGTAGAGCCTGGAGATAAATAAACACAAATGAATTTGCAGAGTGGATGGCCCAAGGGCAGCAGAGACAATTCTGAGTTTCAAAAAGAATGGTGAGGAAGAGGAAAAGCTAGAGACAGGGTGAGTCCCAGAAGGAGCAGAAAAGCAATCTTTGAGCTGTTCTGCTCAGCTATATTCCTCTTCCCAACCACCATCATCATACATATGCCACACTCTCTATTACAGAGAGTATTATGCACTGAAATCCATAAGCTGCCTCAGACATAAAGACTTAGGGATCTTTGTCAGCTCATATCAGATGTGATGCAGGTAAATCCTGGAGTTCATATTGCTTAGCACCATCAAGGTCTAATCATGTGTGTTGAAACCCAAAGTGTCTGAGACTCCACACATGACCAGTGTAGCATCCTTCTCTGTTTTTGTCCTCAGAGACTCCTTTAACCTGTAGTAATCTAGAGGATGAAGGGCTTCAAGTCCTACCATGAATGGACACACTGTTAATCTCATAGTTCTTCCTCCTGGCATTCTTTGCCACTCAAAACGAAATTAAATCGCTCCCAGAAAAGTAGCTGCAGGCTTGTTAGTACCTGGCTCTCTGTCAAACTAATAATCAGAAATTCTTGACTCTTGTTCTACCATTGAGAAATTCCAAGGCACCAGCTTGTAAGGCATATTCCTGGAAGGCCCAGCTCAAGCCTATTTCTTCCAGAAAGTTCCCCAACTCTACCCAGGACTCACTGTGCCTTTCCCAGAACGATTTCAGTCTTCCTTTCTTACAAGACAGGAGGGCAGCTTCTTTCTTACTCGGAGAGGTCTCTCCTTGATCACCATTCTCTTTCCGAAATAGCCGTAGCAGCCTGGAAAACATGCCTGTTTGTGAACCCAAAAGGCACTGAAGAAATATCCCACAGGCAGTTGTTGTCACCACAACACAGGTGACATCACAGAAGATTCTACTTCTTTCCTAGATATGAGAGAATGTCCAAGGATGGCATTCCTGATGATGTCACTGGGTACTGCCATGACCTACCTGTTAAATAGCTGTCCCCAAATTGTCCAATTTCTGGTGTGTCCTTTCCTGGAGTCTTTCATATGACCCAGGGAATACCCTTTGGCAACCTCTCCATCCAAAGTTAGAGATTTCTCTCTGCTTCATGACAAGTGAAGTGCTTTGGATGGGGAGAGTTAGTTAGGACCCTGACATGGGTAAGATATTTTTGTTAGCACCTAAATCTCTAGGGAACATGGATGTGGGAAATTGTTCTCAATAATAAATGTAACCACCTAAGTCAATTCATGTGCCATACAGACCACTGACCTGGGTTTTCCCTGTTTCCCAGAGGCCAATATCTTTCTCCTATACCTTTAATTGTATAAGACAGGGATAATATTTTCTTAATCTTTAGGTTGCAGAGGCAGGGGATTGTTTCCTTTACACATTAAGTTTCTGTCTCACTGTTAGTCTCAGAAATCAATTCTGATCCAGAGGAACTTCACAAGACTAAAGCATCCACTGGAAGAAATACTTCCTCAATACACTCTGAAATCTACTGTTTCTAAAGATCAACATCAACCACAGATACCTCTCCCTTCTTAGCTTTGCACAGATATGCCCTCCACTAGAGGCATAAGACCTCTGCCTCAGGCTCCATCCAGGCAGGATAGTTTGAAGCTTCATCCCAACACCGGTCAGCTGAGTTTAAATGGTGATTCCTTACTCCACCTCTGCCCCGAAGAGGATTTTCTCAATTCAGCATTTCATCATTAGGCACTTCATGCCTAATCTACATGATTATCCTAAATGAGAGGTGACAGATCTCCTCCAAACCTGACAATCTGTGATTCTAGGGCATAATCTTGAACCCACAAGAGTACTGCATGGGTGCCTGGTGACCTAAGAAAACTAGCATGCCATCTTCATGCACCTGTACCTAAAGTTCTCCAATAACTTCTATCTTTGATGTGGGGTAATCTCTTTCAATTAAAAGCCACACAAGTCTGGAAGGACAAAGATCAAATGTAGGGACTGGAGAGAAAGCTCTTCCATTAAGAGCATTTGTCCATCCACAAGAGTACCCAGAGGGCAGTTAACAATCCCATTACTCTGGCTCTAGGTGGAAGGCCATGCCTTCTTCTGGCCTCGGGAGGAATTGTATGCATGTGGTGCACAGACATCCAGCAGGGAAAGATACACATAAATTAAAGAAAACAAACAACAGCCCTCCAAATCTGAGCAACACCCTAAAAGCTCCAAATGTGTCTCCACACTAATATTACCTAACAATAATGCCACATCTCAACATGTGTGGGAAATCTCAACATGGAAATTTGGGAAGTTTTTATCTGGGAAGTCATTATTTCAATTTTAGAGTTATCCCGGAGGCTGTATTTCAAGGAAATGAGAGGCAAATAACTCTGGATTTCTAGGTTTCTTGTATACACCCAGAATGAATATCTCTTTCCTAAGTGGCTTTAGAGTAATACAGTTGTAACTCTCATTAATTTGGTCTGCATGACTATTTTAGGAACATGTGAATGTGTGCACCATATTTTAGTGGTACCTAAATATATGTCCTAAAGGATACAGTATGGATACATTTGTCATCATCTATTGGGTATCCACAGAGTATACCATGACTTCAATGCCTCTTAAAAGCTCCAAATGTGTAGTCATAATAACATTACCTAAAAATAATGCCAGGTCTCAACATTCCTCGGGAATTCTCAACATGGAAATTTGGGAAGTTTTATCTGGGAAGGCTGTTATCTTCTGGCCTCCTGACTCAAAAATGAAAGGTAGAGATTGATCCAAAAAAGACACAGCATTGACCTCTGGCCTCCCAACACACTTGCATACCTACACACACACACCACACCATACCACACCACACACCACAGAATAAATAATGTTTCCTTTTATTTCTACCAGGGTACCTTTGTCATAGATTCCTAGAAGGAAAACTATAAAAACAAGGAATATTTACTTTTATAATTGGTCTATGAGTTTGAGAAAAAGCTTTGATTTTAACGCTACTGTGTTTTGGAGGTTGTGTCTTAAGAACAGTTTTGAAACCTACTCCAGCCTCAGCAGAACTTGTGGAAAGCATCAATACGCACATTTTATTGCATCTACAGTGATACCAAACTCACCTGCCCAATGTACTTATTGATATAACAAATACTTCTTTATATACACACACATGCAAACGTACACATACATTTAATTAAATGTAATAGAATCATATATATGTACATATATATTATATATGTATATATAAAATTTGGAGTGTTTATCACACTAGAGTGTGTGTTATACACTGATGCTCCTGTAATACATTCCAGTGCTATCCTATTTCTTTGACACAGCAGTTGTGGTGTAGCTAGCAACAGAGGTAGCAGAAAGACAAACACAGTTTTATGAAGGTAGACACAAAGGAGCACAGGTTACAGCCTGTGCTCTGTACCCTGCATATTCAACCACAGACAGCAATGAGCATTACAGCACATTCTAAGACTGGGCAAATTATGGAGTCTTGTGTTCTTCACTTTCTTCTTTCTGTACATGCTGGACAATTAAATATTTTTCCTAATGTTCCTAGAAATAATTATTATTTCATGTCATGGAATTATGTGATATTAGGTCTGTAGGAGTCTTAGGAACTTTCTAATCTGTATCCAATGTAGAAACTGAAGTCTGCTAAGTTTAAGTGATTTTGCTCTGCCCACATCTTATTGCTGGTAGGGCTGAAGCTAAGTTTTGCCCCCTTAGACTGGTTTTACTACATTGTAACATTTCCATTACCTACAACAGGACTTTCTCAACCCGTCAGAGGTATAAATAATGACATGAGGCTTTTATTATAATTTAAAGCTTAGGCCTTTTGCTAGGGCAGTCTCCCAGCTAGCTCATCTAATTTAACCTGACTATCTGGCCCACAACCCACCATGTGACTAGCTCAATACCACTCTATTCTGCTGTAGTTTGTGTCTGTTCCCCCTCAATGATGACTGATCTCAATTCTCCTGTGTCTGCTTTCTTCTCCTAGAGTCTCTCTGTCTTTCTCTGTCTGTCTCTGTCTGTCTCTGTCTCTCTGTCTGGTCTCTATCTCTTTCTGTCTCCCCCACTCCTCCACCTCCTACTTCCTGCCCAGCTATTGGCCATCAGATCTTTATTACAACCAATCAGACAATCTCTGATACAATTCTAGATTCCTTGACTGTCTGATCAATTGGGGATAGAGTGCTGAAATCATACCTTTTAATGCAAATTTTATTTTTGTATATTAAAAATCTATGTCTGTGCCAGGCATCAAAGACAGTGCAGTGCACCAGCGGCCCAGAGGGAGCGCCGGGGCCAGCAGCGCCTGGCACGCGCGGGAGTGGGGAGCGGGAGACCAGCGCACACGCGTGCGTTGCTGAGGCACCAGGCATGCTCCCTGGCCTGGACTGGAGTTGCTTGTGCAGCCTGAAGCGCGCAGACTTCGAGGAGCCACAATAAGCCTGGTGGCATGGGCGCCCGAGTGACTGGCTGTCGCGGGGCCGCTCCGCACCGCTGGCTTCCTTCCCTTGGTTCCACCGCCTACAGCCCTCGCTGTCCCCCTGGCGCACAGCGAAGGAAGGCAGCGGGCTAGCGATGGCGATGTTGGACACAGATCAATAAAAGAAGAATGAACTGTAATCCCTGAAGATGATTTACTGTATATATTATAAAAGTTCAGGTGGAGTCAGGCTCCTACTGGTGTGGAGATTTAGACAAGTCTTCAATTTGTCAGCACAGAGCAGCAGACCACCATTGTCAGTGAAGATACCTGCCTCTTTTGTTTTGCTGTTCTTGGCAAAAATTAAATCCATTGCATCGTTGTAACTCATGTTTGGGTGTAGTTTCAGGATACAGTCATGGCATAGACTTTCCACATGCTTTGTTTAAAAAACAAAACCAACCAAATTCAACCATTACGCCAAACTATGGACTTCTTGCATTGAGGAATTAGCTTTATTTTAATACAAATCTCTGAAGTACTCAAGAAATAAGAATTTTCTCAGAAGCCTGTTTATGATTATATTCTTTGTTATTAGAAGCAAACTGAGAAGTTTTGTAGCATTTTCAGTTATCTCCTAAGGTACAGCTAAACCAAAACAGAGTTGTTCAATCTATTGAGTAAGAAAATTCATCCTTGCAAACTAAACATTTCTAAGTGAGTCAGAAGTATTTGTGTACATTACCCTTTTCTCTTCAAATTAGGAACTGAGAACAACATGCCAATTGCAGACTTAGTCATTTAAAACTCCAGTGGGGCCATGGAAAACCTCCTGTCTAATTTCTCCTTGGTTCAGGGTTCCAATAAAAAGCAGAACGGGATGGAGGATGATGGTAGTCCTTCTGTGAAAAAAATGATGACAGACATTCATGTCAGTGGGAAAACACTGACCAAGGTGAAGAAGGAGCATTTGGATGACTATGGAGATGCTTCCGTGGTGTGCTGCACCGACCACCCTGACCAGCAGGGAAGAAAGACTAGCACACCAGTTCCTTCCAGTGACAGTTTTACTCAGGAATTGCCTTTCAGTTACAAGATCAAGGGGTGTGCCCCCGTGCCTCCCGTGAGTGCAGCTTAAGTAGCCTCTAGTGGACTGCCCATCAGCCCATACTATGTTTTGCTCCACCATAGGTTCACACTCATGACGAGAGATCAGGCTACTGGCAAAGTGCAACCTCCTCACCAAATAAGGACTTTTCCCCCCAAGAGGGCTAAGGCAATAGGCACCATCTTTAGGGCACAGCAGAAGCTTTCCACATCTCCCCCTTTTTTATTTACTGCAAAAGCAAGCATTGCTTGATCAAGCAGGCTCCATTCCGTAGGAGCTCACAATCGAACGCAAGCGGCTAAGACTAGAACACTCACTCTACTGGCTGCAATGGGTCAAACCCACCAGGTGCAAGAGCTGAGGTCTACACAAACAGGTAGGACACCCATCCCATGTGCAATGAGATCACAAGTCTCCAGGGGTACAAGGGCTGTCCAATCCTGAATATAAGGGGTTATAGAGAGTTACTGCTTCAAAGCCGTCAGCCAAGCTTGAGGTGAGACACCAGCCTCAATGGCTTGAAAGGCATGCACCACCAAGGCTCTCCCTCGTCTTTGTGATCTAGCCATACGACAGAGACAAAACAAGCAGAGCAGACAGACACCCACTAGGGCAACTGCTAACACTCCTATCCCCGCATACTCTTTCAGATGTTGAACTGCTTGCAGGATCAAGCCATCTGCCAATGATAGATCCATTCTGATCGAATTCACCATGGTGATGGACACGCGAAACTCATGCATGAGGGAATCAAACCTCCTTGACCAATTTCCTAGCAATCACTGAGATAATTGTATAGATAAATTGGCATCTCTGGACATATTATTATAATGCAAAGGTCCGTCATTTTCCATTCACATCCCAATTGAGCCAACTGCCAAAGGGTATTTACTTGTTAACGTGGCAGCTGTTTGATTATACATTAATATAAATACTTGAGCATCATGTCTTATGGGCATCGGCATCGGGAATGCTGATAGGATCCTCCATAGCAATTCCGTCATCACAGGATTCACCAGAGGCAGAAGAAGCAGGAGAATCAGCAACATTGCACCGGCGGACCAAACGTTCTGGTACCCACACCGGATCTTCACGGTCCTGCGGAAAAACGCAAACAGAGCCTCGGGACCAGGCCAACACTGGATCCGGGCCACACCATAGGCCTGTAAGCACATCCTTCCATTTAACAAGACCTTGAGCTGCAGGCTTCCAGGTGGCATGCCGCTCAGCTGCCGAGCGGCCATCCACATCTAGTTGCAAAAAATTTAAAGTAAATAAGGCAAGGGATAATCTTTCTTTTGGGGTGTGGCTATAGCCAATTCCCCCTTTCTGTTTTTGCAGACTTTCTTTAAGGGTGCGATGTGCACGTTCCACAATGCCTTGCCCTTGGGGATTATAGGGCAATCCATGTTTAAGATATACATCCATCTGTTTACAGAAGCTCATAAATTGCTGAGCTGTATATGCTGGGCCATTATCAGTTTTAAGCTGCTGTGGCTTCCCCCACGCAGCGCAGGCCTCTAAGCAATGATTTATGACATGGCGTGCCTTTTCTCCACTCAAAGGAGTTGCATGAATAATGCCAGAGCAAGTATCCACTGAAACATGAACATATCTCAATGTTCCAAACTCAGCAAGATGAGTCACATCCATTTGCCAGATTTTCAAAGGTAAAAGTCCTCTGGGATTGACTCCCACACCTGGGGGGTGGTGAAAAATAACACATTGAGGACAATTAAGAACTACTTGTCTGGCATCAGCTCGAGTCAAGTGAAATTTTTGCTGTAATGTCTTAGCATTAACATGGAAATCTTTATGAAATTGAACAGCTTGATCAACGGCAGAATTTAAAAATATACATTCCATTCTGGTCCAAGCATCTGCTACGGCATTCCCAGCACTCAACGGACCAGGTAAATTTGTATGAGCCCTAATATGGCAAACATAAAAATGATGTTGTCTCTGCCAAATCAACATTTGTAGTTGTTTCAATAAATTACACACTGTACTGGTATTTTTAATGGGACCAGCCAATTCCAAAACTTTAACTGCATTAACCACATAATGCAAATCTGAAAGCAAATTAAAGGGGAAATTACATTGTTTAAAGACCTCTATCACTATTTTCAATTCAACAATTTGAGGAGACATAAAACTGGTTTCTGACCCTCTACCATATAGGCTCCACAGCCAGTTTTTGATCCATCTGTAAATATGTTAGATGCCCCCTTAAGGGGAGCACTAGCTGTAATCTTTGGAAAAACAACAGGATGTTCCTTAAAAAAGGACAAAAGGGGATGTTTGGGATAATGATTATCAATATCACCATCATAACTACAGTTTAATATTGCCCAATCATCTATTGTGGCACATAATACTTTAACTTGTTGAATGGAATAGGGAATAATTAAGCTTCCTTGTACAACTCCAAAAAATTGTACACATTGTTGAATACCATGCATGGCCAAAGTGGCAACAGCTGTTGGATAATGCTCAATGGCTTTGCTTGGAGAAACATGTGAATAAATCCATAATAATGGACCTTCCTGCCATAACACCCCAGAGGGTTGCTGATATGTGGCCAAAATACACAACATAATTAATTGCCCTTCTTTGTATCTCTGTAAAAAGGCACCCTGCAACTTTTCCTCAACTTTAATAAGGGCCAATCTAGCTTCTGGAGTTAATTGGCGGGGGGAGTCCAAAGCAGAATCACCAATTAAAATATTATATAGGGGCTTTAATTCATAATTTGGCAAATTTACATAACCTCGTATCCAATTAATATCTCCCAACAATTTTTGAAAGTCATTTAAAGTTGTTAAATGATCTTTCCTAATTTCAACCTTTTGTGGTACAACTTTCATATTATGTATCCTGGCTCCAAGATAATTCACTACCTGATCTCTCTGTACTTTCTCTGGGGCAATATACAATCTTTTACTCTCTAATAATAAAATTAATTTTCCAAAAGCCAATTCTAGTACCTTTTCATTCGCAACAGCCAACAAAATGTCATCCATATAATGAATGCACCTCATTTTTGGAAACTCTCTTCTCAATGGTTCAATGGTTTTTCCTACAAATAACTGACACATAGTTGGACTATTTGCCATCCCTTGGGGCAGAACCACCCATTCATACTGCTGATCTGGTTCTTCATGATTACAGGATGGAACGGTAAAGGCAAAACGTTCACTATCTTGGGCACATAATGGAATAGAAAAAAAGCAATCCTTTATATCAATAACTATTATAGTCCAAGAAGCAGGCAATGCCGATAACAATGGCATTGAGAGTTTTCTACTATTTAAGTCTAGAAATTAATGAGTATTTTGTTTAATCTTATTATTAAGATGTTATAGGTATATGACATATACCTTATAGGCTCATATATTTAAATATTGGTCTATAGTTGATGTAACACATATAAATATATAATACAGTACACATAGCTAACACATGTATAAAATGCACAATGTTATTTCTAATGTTCTAAATAGTCCAATAACTGTAAAAAATACAATAACTGTATTGCTTGTTTTAAAAATAATAAGTAGCAGAAATTTAACACATTCACAGATATGCACACACTCTCACTAGCTGAAGTTCTGCTAAGTGCTAGCTGAGCAGCATTTTCGGAGGCTATAAACTCTCCTCTTATACTTTGTCTATGTATCTGTAATATCATCAACTACTCTTAACTGAATTAAATTCCTGTGCTTCCACAGAGAATGATTCTCATGGACCAAAGGCAAAATCACTTCATGGGATGTGACATTAAGCAAGGAGCTGTCTTTCTCTTTTTCATAATAAAATATATTTGAATTAAACTTCTCTTCAGATCTCCTTGAAGTTAATTGAAGAGTTTGATATTTCCTGGTGTCCATCTAGCCACTCTTCATCACCCATTCAGAAGAGCAGAGTCTCCTTAGATTCTGCACATAACCAGAGCATCCCTGCCCCTAGAGGCTCATGTCAAAATCTCAAAACTAGGTGTGATGCCTCAGTTCACTCCAACTTACCAGGACATTCATGCTCCACACAGGGCTTGTCCTTATCCTTGTTTATATTTTTTACAGAGTACAGTGTATTTTTAATTTAGTTAGTGACCAGGATCAAACACTTATCAAAAACATATTAAGTAGTACTACACATACAAATTATAAAAAATATTTACAAAAATGAATAAGATTACAGATAAAATAAGATACAAACATGGGCATAGGTTGCTGAGTAGGCACCAAATTATGGTAAGAAAAATAAATGTTTTCATTGCTTTCACTGTGTAGTATTATAAACATTATATAGTATTCCAAAGGTTAAAATAATTTATTACTAAGACATGGTAAATATTTGAGTAAATTAATATACTTTCTTTGATGAGGATATCATGCACTATTTACATGTATGAAAATATCACATCATACTCAATATAATTCTGTCACTTTTGAGTGTCAACTACAAAAGTTAAAAGAGAAATATAAAGGACAGAAAGGATGACTCAGCAATTAAGAACATTGACTGATATCTCAGAGGCCCAAGATTTTATTTCCTGCATGCATATGTTCCTGCAACCTTCTGTAACTCCAGTCTCAGAGGATCTGACACCCTCTTCTAACTTTTTCAGGCAATAAGCACATACATAATACACAGACATACATATGGGCAGTGAACCAATACACTAAATTAAACAAGTAAATGTGATAAGAGTTACTGCCAAAAATTAAAGTATGTTATAAGATGAAAGATAAAAATAAATAATAAATCTAAGAGAAGAAATAGTCATGTCATTTTCAGAGGGGAAAAGCTACAAACTTGTTTAGTAAAGAAGACTTGGTAATGACAATATAAACAAGTAAAATGTTAGCAAGACAAAGAAAAAAGAATGAATTTTGTGAGTTACCTTTCCGAGATGCTGAATATCAGTAAGGTAGTAAAATAGTCAAGAAAACTGTGCAAGAAGTGAGTGAAGGAAAAAGAGCCTTATAAAGATTCCCAGACAGAGAACAAAGGATGAATGGGAGAAGAGAAGAAGGAAGTAGGGATGCTAAGAGGGAAGACCACACACATCACTGTGAACACAGTCTCCTCCTGAGTGTGTTTCTCAGTGCTCCTTTCATATCCTGATTCCTCAGACAATAGATAAAGGGATTCAGCATGGGTGTGACCACAGTGTACATCACAGCCACTATGACATCCTTGTCATTAGTGTTATTAGATGAAGGGACAAAATACAGTCCAATGATGGCTCCATAATACAAGGAAACTACACAGAGGTGAGAGCCACATGTGGACAAGGCTTTGCAGATTCCCTGGATTGAGGGACTTCTCAGAATGGTGGCTCCAATGTGGCCATAAGAGACCAGAATGCATATGAATGGCAGGGTGATGACCACATTACCTAAAACAAGGATGACCAGTTCATTGATGGTTGTGTCTGAGCTGGACAGCTTCAGCAAGGTAGACAGGTCACAGAAGTAGTGAGGGATAATATTGTGTCTAAAGTGAGATAGGTGAGCCAAGAGAAGGGTGTGCACAAGGGAATTGGCAGTGGATAAGGCCCAAGATACAACCACTAGAAGAACACAGAGGTTCTCACTCATAATTTGTGAATAGTGCAGAGGGTGGCAGATGGCCACATACCTGTCATAGGCCATTGAGGTCAGAAGAAAGCTCTCAAGATCAGCAAAAAATGAAAAGAAATATACTTGGGTAATACACCCAGCATATGAGATGGACTGACTGTGTGTTTGCATATTCATGACCATTTTTGGAGCTGTGACTGATGAGAAAGAGATGTCTGTGAAGGCCAAGTGGCTGAGGAAGAAGTACATGGGGGTATGGAGGTGAGAGTCCAGCCTGATGAGCAGGATGATGAGCAGGTTCCCCAGCACCGTGGTCAGGTACATGGCCAGGAACAGGGCAGAGTACATGCCTTGGTACTCTGCCCGAATAGGAAGCCCCAGGAGGATGAACTCAGACACAATGCTCTCATTATCTCTCCTCATGTTCTTGCTCTTCTGCTGGTAGTGAAAAGAAAAAATGAGAAAAAGAAGTGAATTTAACTATTACATTATAGAAATATTTTGACTCATGAGTACTGAAAATAACATTAGTTTAAACCACTTAGTATACCTGTTTTAACCTTAATATGGAGATATTTGTCACAGTAATATGCTAGTGATGGTTAGCAAGGGCTATAGCTTGGAAACAACAAAATATGTTTTAGAAGGAAATAACAAATGATTAGAACAATTATCGGATGAGACCTGATTCCAGATCAAGATGCCCAGATTTTACCAAGACAAAATTAAATTAAGAAATTAGTGTATAAATTGAAGCCAGTCAATAGAAAATTCAATAGAATTTCAATGATTTTATGTTTTCTAAGCTTTCTTGAATGAACCTGTCCAATTGTATCTTCCCATCAATTAAATCCAGATATTGGTAGCCATGGAGCTACATTAGATCTGTGAGATACCAGGATCTGGGGAGTTGCTGAAAGCTGGATGTGCAGATGTTCAAAGCATTAAGAGTATGAGTCTGGGCCAATAATATAAAATATGTATTCTAACTTGCAAGGAGCTATGAGTTCTTCCCCTAACATCAGCCAAAGAAATACCTTGTGTTTTTTCTAGCAAAAGCAAATGTTATATTTTACTCTTAATCTGGGGTTTTTAAGTCATAGACTGTGACCTATACATTCAGAGCATTCTAATCTGTTCCTAACCTGGCATTTCTCTCCTTTTCCATCAATCACGCCCTACCTGTGTGAGCAATCACAAAACAATACAAAACAGAATGTGATAAAATTAGATTGATATCCTAGCAGCTGAAAGAGCTCTCTGGTTATATTCTATTTGAAGACTTGTTTAGTGGCCAGTTTGTCCCCATGACTGGCAGCCATCTATTTGCTTCTTCACTTTTTCCAAGCTTAGAGTTAATGTATAAATTCTCCCGATTTAGTAAAGACCATTTTTAAAGTACCTATACTTCATCCACCTCAATCTGTAAAAGGAAAAATAAGTTAATGTGACATTGCATAAAATTAATTATACTACATTTTTTAGTTATTTCTGTGTTAGTAGTAATTACTTTATAACATAAAAATGCTAATTATTTATCTGTACATGGGTAGACTGTTTCTAATATTTTTTATATTTTGACCAGTATTGCAATAAGCAGTATTATTTTTATGTCATTTTAGATACTATATATAACATATTCAGAAAAATTAGTTTAGAGAAATAAGCATCCATGGTTTTACAAAAAATGTCAAGACACAAGAAGCCAAGATGATTAAAAAAGCTTATATATGTTCTATGAAAAGTCTTTATGGAAGAGGCTACATAAGAATATTGTAAACATGGGTCTCTAGGTAACTTTTGGAAGTATATTGCTAGGGGCTTTGAAAAACAAGGGAAACCCAAGGCAATAACCAGTCATAGAAATGTAAATGTTGAAGAACATAAGAGAAGCATGCAGATATCATGTTTAATTTGCTATGATAAAAAGTTTCCATGTGTTTAAGAACTGTAACAAACACCCCCTGCAAAAAAAAAAGTATCAAAGTATACTAATGGAGAAGCAAGAACCCTAGCTGGAATGTGAACATCAGGAGTAATTATGGAAAAATCACAGAGATTTGAGAAGAAGCTGGACTGAGACAAAATAGATACTGTGTTTAAGTTAAATGTGAGCAGAAAGGATTATTTTCCTGCTTTCTTTCAAAAATGGATAAGTTTAAGAAACATATTCTATGGAACATTTTGAGGGGGTATATCCTTTTATCTCAAAGTGTAGGCAGGTTCTCAGTGCAAGGTAAATTACTGCATAGGGAAATGTATGCCAGTTCATGGGGTAATCATTGAGATGGGAAATGCATGCTGAACAGAGAGATGGAGAATAAGAAAGACAGACAGACACAGACAGACACATAGGGAACCCTAAATGTATGCAGTGATACAGAAGAATTTATGTAATATGCCTGTTCTGACAAGCAAACTACAGTTAACTTTAGCAAAAAAGCATGACAAAGCTCTTGCATTTCTCTCTAGACAAAACAGCTGGATCACCTGAAGCAGTTATTTGTCCATCTCAACAAACAGAAGAGTGAGTTCAAAATCAGATATGATAGATATGTGAACATGTACAATATCTACATATACTGAGAAGTTCATGTGAGCTCTAATTTTGAAAATTATGTGGAGTACCTAGGGTGCACTCTCTGTCCCCAGATCCAAATTAGAGGCATACAGGATAAAATTGATTTATTGTCATTGATTCCCTTAGGAAAAGAACTTTTTTTTTCAAGCAGGTATGGGAGTCTCTTTACTCTTGAGAACTAACAGTAGCAACCATAACAAGATTCGTCAACATTTTATCCTGTTTAAAACATGACCTCTGTGCGAGAGTGAAGATTCCCAGTTCAAAGGACCTAAAAATGTCAACAAAATCATAAAGGAAACTTCCCCAACCTAAAGAAAGAGATGGCCATAAATGTAAAAGAAATCTATAGAACACCAAATAGATTGGAACACACACACACACACACACAAACACACACACACACTTCTCTTATCACATAATAATCAAAACACTAGATGCACAAAAAAAGAAAGAATATTAAAAGCTGTAAGAGAAAAAGGCCAAGTAACATATAAAGGCAGGTTTATCAGAATTATACCAGACTTCTCATCAGAGACTCTAAAAGACAGAAGAGCCTGGGTAGAGCTCATGCAGAATCTAAGAGACCACAAATGCCAACCTAAGTTACTATACCTTGCAAAACTCTCAATCATTATAGATGGAAAAATCAAACTATTCCATGAAAAAAAAATCAAATTTAAACATTATCTATCTACCAATCCAGCCCTACAGAGAGGATTATAGAAGGAAAACTTCAATAAAAGGAGGATACCTACACCAAGGAAAAAAACAAGTTAATAATCATGTCACAACAAAACCAAAAGGAGAAAATCACATACACATAATGCCACCTACAACAACAAACATAACAGAAACTAACAATCATGTATACCTAATATCTCTCAATATAAAATGACTCACTTCCTCCAATAAAAAGACATATGCTAACAGACTGGATATGCAAGCAGGATCTAGAATTTTGCTGTGTACAAGAAACACACTTCAAAGACAAAGACAGACACTACCTGAGAGTTAAAAGCTGGAAAAAAGTCTTCTAAGCAAATGGTATAAAGAAACAAGTAGGAGTTGCCATCCTAATATCCAATAAAATAGACTTTCAACCAAAAGTTATCAAGTGGCCCGCGCAACCTCCCGCCAGCAGGAACGACGCGGCACACACAGGATCCTTCTGCAGTAAAGCTTTTATGCGTCTTGAGAGGGAGAGCATAAGCTTACAGATGAAGAGGACCCCGAGGGGGCAAAATCCCAGCCCTTATATAGGAAACTGCTCCCCGCCTAGGACGTGGCACCCAATGGTTGGCTGTAGCCCGTTGGCCGGTATTGTGTCACAGGTGAGGCAGTGCACTAGCACACGCGCAAACCATTTGTCAGTTGGTCGAACGGATGTCAGCGCCATCTTGCAACGGTGAATGTGAGGGCGGCTCCTCACATCTCCCCCTTTTCTTTTAATCATCAAGCAATAGACCACCCAATGCTGAGAGCAGAGATAGAGGTCAAATCCCCAGTAAGCAAATTAGAGTAAGGCAAGATCACCCTATCGCGTGCAATGGGCAACGCCCAGCGATGTGCAAGGGCTGATATAGCCTACAACTCTCTCTGTGCCATTTTTCCTGGGGGAAGGTTATTTTAGGCACTCAACCTTCATGCAAGATGACATATCTCCCCAGAATAGGCCCATTTAACACCGCAGGGCCATTCTGCTGCAGTGCTTAGCCATGCAACTCTCCTGGGCTGCTGAAGCACACTCACTCTACCCAGTGCAGTGAGGGCAGCCTCTTGGGGTGCAAGAGCTGAGTGGCCAGTGATCTATTGCCTAAGCATAGAGAGCCAAATATCGGGGGAGGCACCTTGTTCTAGTGCCGTGAGTGCCTGGGTGACAACCACCTTGTCTCTTTTCGTTTGTGCCTTAAGCTTGCAAACCAACCAGAGGAGTAACACACCCCCACAGCAGAGTGCAGCTCTGAACAGGCCAACCCCCACCCACTCTTTGAAGAAGGAGATGGCTGAATGGATCCATGACGACAATTCCTCGGTCAAGAATAAATCAAGGCGGGTCAAATTCACCTCAATTATGGCAAAGCGCAATTTATGAAGCGTTTCTTCGAATTCTAGGGTCCAATTCTGCAATAAAAACTGAGAAAAAACTTTTGACAAATTAGTGGTGCGGGTATAATTATCATAAGGTATGGATGTTATACATAACCCAGGCATCTTCTGTTCGCATCCCAATTGAGCCAACTGCCATAAAATATCAATTTGCTCTTGAACCAGGTCAATCCTCTGATTCACTAGCATCAATCCCCCCATGATTTGAGAATTGGTGGAGGCTTGTACATCCAATGCTGGAGTGACTGATGCAGACAGTTGGTTTATAGAATCTGCCGCCTGCACCGAGGAGGATAATGCAAGGGCAGAGGCTGTAACCGATCCTATTACAGCGGCCCCTGCAATAATGCCCACTATAATGGCAGAAATTCCAAAATCTCTCCTAATTCTAAAATGGGCTAAAGTGTTGGGTGCCTCTACTGGCACAGGAACAAATCTTGGCAAGCGGGTAACCATGGCAAAAGGGAACATTGTAGCATTCCAGCAGAGAACAAAAAAGCAGGTATTAGGTGCGCATGTCAAGGTCTCATTCCAGATAAAACTATCATTGCTCACTATCCAAACAAAAGGTGGCCATACACAGACCAGAGTAGGTCCAAATGTGATGCTCTTAAACTCAGTATACTTGGTGTTAGCAGATTGCCAACTAAAGCTACCCCCCGATTTTCTTTTACCAAGGGAACCACCAAGGGTACCCGTCCAGTCAAATGACAATTGTCCCTTAGCGGTGGCCCCCTTCCCTAGCATAACAAGGGGTGACAGATCGGTGCAACTTCCGTTTACCCCACAAAGGAGCCATTGGTCAAACGGATTCACATCTGCCTTTCTCGGATTCATGTATGTGAAATTAAATCCCATAAAGGTATCATTATAATATGTGCTAATATCTGGGGAGAAAGTAAAATATAAAACATAAACTTCCTAACAAGCGATAGCTGTTATTGGTGGGCACGCTCTGAATCTGATCATCATAAGGGATATAGGCCAAGCCCAAAGACTTATTGGTCACCGGCATGGGAATTGGGAAGGTTGTCATAATCCCCCACCATGGTGTCCCTGTTACCATCCTCAGGCTTATCAACATCTTCATCATGATGATCAACTGTAGACTTTGGCAGCATCGGTTTTTCATGTTCAAAGATCTTGCGGGTCAGTCTCTCTGGTACCCAGAAGGGATTCTCGTCCTCCTGTGGGAAGACACAAACAGCTCCCCTGGATCTTATCAAAATAGGATCCGGGCCTTTCCATTTTCCTGTTAGCACATCTTTCCATTTTACCATTTCTTTTGGCCTGTCAGGCTCTATACAATGACGCTCAGCCGCAGTGTGGCCTTGAGCATCAAGATTCAAAAAATTAAGGGTAAAGAGTGCCATGGAAACAGCTACTCTTGGTACTGGGGGGAGAGCCTCCTCAACTCCCCCTTTCTGTTTTATTAAATATGATTTAAGTGTGCGATGGGCACGTTCTACGATGCCTTGTCCTTGAGGGTTGTATGGAAGTCCAGTCAAGTGAGTTACTGCCATTTGGTGACAGAACTGTTGAAATTTTTGAGAGGTATAAGCTGGTCCATTGTCTGTTTTGAGGAGTTTGGGTTTCCCCCAGGCACTCCATGCTTCCAGACAATGTTGGATCACATGTGAGGCCTTTTCACCTGTTAGAGGTGTGGCAACAATGATACCAGAACATGTATCAATAGAGACATGTAAGTATTGAAGCCTTCCAAAGGAAGGGACATGAGTAACATCCATCTGCCAGACCTGTAAAGGCCTTATGCCACGTGGGTTTATTCCCACATGAGGAGCAGGCAAGAATTCACAGCAATTTTGGCATTGAATAACAATCTCCCTGGCTTCTTTTCTGGTAAGTGAGTAACGGCGACGCAAGGTCTCCGCCGTCACATGAAAATGTTTGTGGAACTCCCTTGCTGCTTCTGTTTGAGATGATAACGCAACAGCCACGAGCTTGGTAGCTTTATCTGCTAGCTCATTTCCCAAAGTCATAGGGCCAGGGAGTCCTGAATGGGCTCTGATATGAGTAATATACATAGGAGATCTTCTATTCAATAAAGCAAGCTGTATTTGTTGAAAGGTGCCATGAACTCTGCTAGAGGGCTTTATGATTCCAGCTACTTCAAGAAGGTTAACTGCGTTAACCACGTAAAAGGAATCTGACACAATGTTAAGAGGCCCTGGAAAGGTTTTAAGGACCTCCAGTACCACCAAACATTCTACAAGTTGAGGTGATGTTTCACTGAACTGTTTTGACACCACTTTATTATTTACTACATAAGCACCCAGACCAGTCTTTGACCCATCTGTATATACAACAATCCCATCCTTAAGAGGTTGCCTAGCTGTAATTTTTGGAAATACTATAGCCTGATTCAATGCAAATTGTAAAACAGGATGTTTAGGATAATGATTATCAATCTGTCCTGAAAAAGAGGTAACCAAGATTGCCCAATCATTAGAGGTGGCCACCAGAACTTGTACTTGCGCAGCAGTATAAGGTGTAATGAGAGAGTTAGGCTCTCGTCCAAAATGAGTAATGGCTGCCTTTATTCCTCGAAGCGCAAGCTGGGCAATTGCATTGGGATACCAGTCTATAATTTTGGCAGGAGAGGCGTTCGGATGAACCCATAATAAGGGCCCTTTCTGCCACAACACGGCAGTTGGCAGCCGAATGGTTTTCATAACACACAGGATAAAAGGTTGTGATTCATCAATGCGCTGCAGCTGAGCTCTTTGCAAGGCATCCTCTACCTTCTTTAAGGCCTGACTTGCGGCAGGAGTAAGGGCCCTAGGAGAGGAGATATGGGGGTCTCCTTCTAAAACATCAAATAAAGGTTTCAACTCAGCTGAAGAAATTTTCAAAAAGGGTCTGAGCCAATTTATATCTCCCAATAATTTCTGAAAATCATTGAGGGTGTGCAGATGGTCTCTACAGATTTCCAATTTTTGGGGAATTACATTGGTAGGAGAAATAACAGTCCCCAAGAAGGTGCCCACCTCAGAGATCTGAACCTTCTCCACTGCTATTTGTAACCCCCATTGTGCCAAAGTTTGTATCAAACAGGGGTAGGCTTCTTGTAATATTTTTAACTCTTTATGTGACAAAAGTATGTCATCCATATAATGGATGACAAGTAAGGTGGGAAATCGTTGTCTTAGCGGTCCCAAGGCTGTTTGAACAAAAATTTGACACATGGTGGGGCTATTGGCCATGCCCTGGGGTAAGACTTTCCATTGATACCTCTTGTCTGGTTCCATATGATTAATGGAAGGAATAGTAAAAGCAAATCTAGGCCTATCTTTAGGGCACAAGGGTATGGAGAAAAAGCAATCTTTAATATCTATAATGAGGAGCTTCCAGCCACAAGGGAGAGCAGAGAGCACAGGAAGGCCCCTCTGGACTGGGCCCAACAATTTCATCTGTTCATTAATAGCTCTGAGGTCATGGAGTAATCTCCATTTTCCCGACTTCTTTTTGATCACGAAGATGGGAGTATTCCAAGGTGAGGTAGAAGACTCAATATGATCGAGCTCTAATTGTTCCTTTACCAATTTTGTTACAGCTTCTAGTTTTTCAGAGGATAAAGGCCATTGGGGAACCCACACCGGGTCCTCTGTTTTCCACGGTATAGGCTGTACTACCCCAACGGCCCCTAGGAAAAACCCAACCCTTTTCTATCTTGTTTTCTACTAGGGGATATAGGCTCCACCCTGCCCTGTTCCAACTTTCCCAGTCCTTTTCCTTCCCTGTAGCCCATCTTAATCATCATGTCTCTTGCCTGGTCCGAATATGGTTTTTTAAGAATAGGTTCATTTGACAGGGTGAGACCCATACCCTGCAAGACATCTCTTCCCCAGAGGTTAACGGGAAGAGGAAGAATATAAGGTATAAATTTTCCCTGCTGTCCTTCGGGGGATTCCCAGGTCAAGGTTGTGGAGCTGATGGTGGGGCAAGACTGATATCCTAGGCCTTGTAACGAATGTGATGACTCAATGGTGGGCCATGCTTTGGGCCACCAGTGTGAGGAGATGATACTCTTATCAGCCCCAGTATCTAGAATACCCTCAAAATCTTTTCCTTTTACTTTTAAACACAGTTTAGGCCTTTCATTCAAGGGAATCATTAAGTAAGCTAGATCACTACCTGAGGAGCCCATCTGTTCTGTTCCCATTCTATTGACCCTTCCCACCTCAGGGAGGAATAGCAACTGGGCTATTCGATCTCCCTTTGTAATAGAAAAAACTCCTCTAGGGCTAGAACATAAGACTTGTATTTCAGGAGAATGCTGGCCATCCACTACCCCGGGGTACACTATTAAACCTTGCAGGGTGAGTGATCCTCGGCCGAGGATAAGGCCCATGATTCCAGGAAGCAAGGGTGTTATAGGCTCCACCGGAATTGGCTGAATATTGATTTGTGGCATTAGTAAGAAGTTGGAGGCGGCTCGCAAATCCACCCTTGTGGGTCTTCCTGGGTTATTTCCTGATTTCTCTTTCTGTTGGCTTCCTGGGTTCTGACTAGTCGGTTCCCATATCTTTGAGGGCCCTGGGACCGGGGGCCCGATGTCCCGTTTTTTGGCATCTCGTCTGACTGATTATCCAGCGGGGGGAGGAGTCTGCCCCTAATATCTCTTACTGAACGGCATGCACTAGCTTTATGATATCCCTTGCCGCATCTGTCACAAAGAGTGGGAGTCTCTACCTTTCTATTCAAATTTGTACAATCCTTTTTAAAATGACCGGGCTTGCCACAATTATAGCAGACCTTTGGACCGGGTCTCATCAGGGGACGCCTCTGTGATTGAAGAATAGCAGCCGCCAGCCCAGCATTAGTAAGGGGCCCTCCGAGCTCTCGGCAGACCCTAAGCCAATCTTGTAAGCCCTTGTTTTTACGTGGAGCAATGGCTGCTCGGCACTCCTGAGTGGCTTGTTCAAAAATTATCTGTTGGATTAGGGGCTCGACTGGACCTATGTCTCCGAAAATACGCCCAGCTGCCTCTGTCATTCTGGCCACAAAATCTGAAAAGGACTCTTGGGGTCCCTGAATTATCTTTGTGAGTTGTCCACTCGCTTCCCCTTTTCGGGAAAGTGCCTTCCATGCCCTAATGGCTGTGGCAGAGACCTGGGTATAGGCTCCCCAATGATAGTTAGCTTGATCAGCAGTATAAGCCCCTTGACCTGTTAACAGGTCTAAAGTCCAATCTCTCTGTTCCGGGGTCAAGGCAGTAGCGTTGACCCGGGCTTGTGCTTGTGCGGCCTCATACCACAGTGCTTTCCATTCTATATATTGGCCCATATTAGGGAGGGCGGCTTTTGCAATCATTTGCCAATCGGCTGGTGTTAATGCTGAATTGGCAAGTCTATCAAGCTGTACCAGGGTAAAATTAGCATTGGTCCCATACTTGCGAACAGATTCGGCCAGTTCCTTAAGCTGGTTGAAATCTACTGGCACATGAATTCGCCCTCCATTTTCTGTTTCAAAAACAGGGAATACAGTCCTGATCTTTCTCCTCACCTTTTCTGGTACAAGCGAGTAACCTGATGGAGGATGCGCCTCATAAGGCGGAGGTGCAGAGGGCACCGTCTTTTGAGGAGGAATTCTAGGTAATTTTTTATATTTCTTGTTATCATCTGGGTGATATCTCTCTGCCTCATATCTAGCTGCTTCTTCATCTAACTCAGCCTCCTCCTCCGAGTTAAGAGTATCCTTACCAGAGGTGTCATCATCACTGGAGCTTTCCGAACTGTCGAGGGTCAGTGCCTCCAGCTCCAAAGAGGGGTAGAGCCCACCCTTTCTCTCCTTACGAGGGATACTGGACTCCATCGGGGGTATCTCTCCTGTCTTAGGAGGGTGCCTATCCTTCTTTTTTGGGACGTCCTTTTTCTTGCGCGCGCCCAACCTCTCACTCCATTCGGTTTCTGACATGCTGTCCTGAACTCCCTCGAGAGTAACCTGCCCTTCACTTACTGCTTCCTTATAGTTTTCATCTCCTAAACAGTTTTTAACAACTAGAACAAGGACCATGAAAATCACAGTGAAGATCAGGCCATAAATTTCAGGGGCAGACATACCTCTCCGAATGTACCTCCCTGCAGTTCTGAATCCTCCTCTGAATCGAGGGGTCCTCTGAGGTGCTGACGATGACGAGGTCGAGATCTCCCGGGTTTCGGCACCAGATGGCCCGCGCAACCTCCCGCCAGCAGGAACGACGCGGCACACACAGGATCCTTCTGCAGTAAAGCTTTTATGCGTCTTGAGAGGGAGAGCATAAGCTTACAGATGAAGAGGACCCCGAGGGGGCAAAATCCCAGCCCTTATATAGGAAACTGCTCCCCGCCTAGGACGTGGCACCCAATGGTTGGCTGTAGCCCGTTGGCCGGTATTGTGTCACAGGTGAGGCAGTGCACTAGCACACGCGCAAACCATTTGTCAGTTGGTCGAACGGATGTCAGCGCCATCTTGCAACGGTGAATGTGAGGGCGGCTCCTCACAATCAAGTGAGGTGGAGGATACTTCATATGTATTAAAGAAAAAAATCTGCCAAGAGCAAGTCTCAATTCTGAACATCTATACCCTAAATGCAATAGCCCACATTTGTAAAAGAAACTTTAGTAAAACTCAATATACACATTGAACCCATGCAATAATAGTGGGAGATTTCAACATGCCACTCTCAAAAATAGACAGGCCATAGAAACAGAAACTCAACAGAGACACAGTGAAACTAATAGAGGTTATGAACCAAATGGATTTAATAGATATATACAGAGCATTTCACCCTAAAACAAAAGAATATACCTTTTTCTCAGCACCTCATAGGTCTGTTTCTCCAAAACTGACCATAAAATTGGTCACAATACATATGTCAACAGATACAAGGAGACTAAAATAATCCCATGCATTCTATCAGATCACCATGGACTAAGTCTAGACCTCAATAACAACAAAAACAACATGAAGCCCACATGCACATGGAAGCTGAACGACTCTCTACTCAATGATAACTTGGTCAAGGAAGAAATAAAGAAAGAAATTAAAGACTTTTTAGAATTTAATGAAAATGAAGGCACAACAAACTCAAACTTTGGGTCACAATGAAAGCAGTGCTAAGAGGAAAACTGATAGTGCTAAGTGCCTTCATTAAGAAGTCGGAGAGAGCAAAAAGAAGGGTAGATGGCAGGATATAATCAAACTCAGGGCTGAAATCAACCAAGTAGAAACAAAGAGAATGATACAATGAATCAATAAAACCAAAAGCTGGTTCTTTGAGAAAATCACCAAGATAAATAAACCCCTAGACAAACTAACTAAAGGGAACAGAGACAGTATCCAAATTAACAAAGTAAGAAATGAAAAGGGAGACATAAGAACAGAAGCTGGTGAAATTCAAAAAATCATCAGATCCTACTACAAAAGCCTATACTCTACAAAATTGGAAAAACTAGATGAAATAGGTGATTTTCTAGACAGACACCATGTACAAAAGTTAAATGGCAATCAGATAAACCATCTAAACAGCCCATATCCCCTAAGGAAATAGAAGAAGTCATTAAAAACCTCCCCAAAACAACAACAGCAATAGCAATAACAAAAACATAATGCCCAGGGTCAGATGGCTTTTGTGCAGAATTCTACCAGAATGTCAAAGAAGAGCAAATACCAACACTCCTCAAACTATTCCATAAAATAAAAACAGAATGAGAACTACATAATTCATTCTATGATGCTACAATTACTGTGATATCTAAACCACACAGAGACCAAACAAAGAAAGAGAACTTAAGACCATTTTTGCTTGTGAGTATCAATAGAAAAATACTGAATCCAAGAACACATCAAAATGATCATTCACCACAATGAAGTAGGCTTCATTCCAGGGATGCAAGGTTGGTTCAATATATGAAAATGCATTAATGTAATCCACTATATAAACACACTCAAAGGAAAAAAATCATATGATCATCCTTTTCTGTGCTGAAAAATTATTTGACTTCATGTTAAAAGTATCATAGAGATCAGGAATTCAAGGCTCACACCTAAACATAATAAATGCAACATACAACAAACAAATGTTCAATATCAAATTAAATGGAGAGATATTTGAAACAATCCCACTAAGATTAGGGAAAAGACAAGAATGCTCACTCTCCCCATACCTATTAAATATAGTACTCAAAGTTCTAGCCAAAGCAGTAAGACAACAACAACAACAGAACATGGGGATCCAAATTAGTGAAGAAGAATTGAAGGTATCACTTTTTGCAAATGATATGATAGTATACATAAGCAACCACAAAAATTCTGTCAGAGAACTTCTACAGCTGATAAACAACTTCAGCAAAGTTGACTGGATATAAAAGTAACTCAAACAAATCAGTAGCCTTTCTTTATGCAAATGATAAATGGGCTGAGAAAGAAAATAGGGAAACAGCACCTTTCACAATAGTCTCAATATAAAATACCTTAGGGGTAACTCTAAACAAAGAAGTAAAAGATCTGTAGGACAAGAAATTTAAGTCTCTCAAGAAAGAAATAGAAGATTTCAGAAAAAGGAGAGATCTCCCCAATCATGAATTTGCATGATTAATATAATAAAAATGGCCATCCTACCAAAAGTAATCTACAGATTCATTGCAATCCCCATCAAAATTCGAACCCAGTTATTCAAAAACATGGAAAGAGCAATTCTCAGTTTCCAGGATAAAACCCAGGATAGTGAAACAATACTTTTTTTATTGGATATTTTATTTACATTTCAGATGCCATCCCCTTTCCCCATTTTCCCTCCCTAGAACACCCCTATCACATGCCCCCTTCTCCTTTTTGCTCTCTCCCCCCTCTCTCTCTTTCTCTCTCTTCCTTTCTCTCATCACCTAGCTCCTCCTCTCCTTCTCTTCCTCCTCCTCTTTGTGCCCCTCCCACATTAGCTCCTCCTACATGTCACCCTTCCTGTTAAAATAAGACTTTTCTCTCAAAATACAATTAGAGCATAACTATACCAATTTGTGTTAGTAAAGTACAAGATAGACCTAATACCCAGTCCATCGTTGTGTTGACTAAACAGAACCTCTGTCATCTCTCCTAACTAAAAGACTTAGTTTTGAACCTGGCTTTTTTCTTGGCTTTAGAATGAATGTCAGCTGAAAACCATCCTCTCAAATCTTTTCTCTCAAAATAAACAGCCAGGATTGGCTATGAGACAACAAGTTTTCAACCCTGCCAGAAATCCAGAATGACTGAGTTAACTGAAACTATGGGAGGCACAAAGCATAGCTTCTAAAACTTAGCCAATTTATAGAGGTCACTGAACACCTGGACAGTCCCTATACTACAAAACATTGGAGTAGCCAATCTTCAGCCTTCTGGCCCAGGATGATCTGACAGACCTAGTGATGCAGAATTATTAAGGGCTGATTACTCTATTTTGGCAGATATAATCAGTCGACTATTCCACAAGTGTGTATCCTTTTCTGGACAGTAATTTGTCTGTAGATGAAAAGAGGAAATTCTTACCTACTGGCTGTCTCACCAAAACTTGAGTAACTCCAAAGATGCTCAATTTCTTATTAGAATCCAAGACAGGAATCTGTCAGAAGCAGACAGGTCTCTAATCAAAATGAACATTAACAGAGAAATGTTTGTAACATCAATTCTGTGGACTTCTGATGTTTTGAAAACCAGCTATCCATGTAAGGTAATCTGGACTGTTGTCGGTTAACTCCTCTCAGCTATTTCTAAATAAAATATAGATAACACCCTAACAATAAACTCAAAGCCATGAATTTGCTATAGTCCTTTAACTCACAGGCTAACCATCTCAAATCAGTTCAAAAAGTTAAAGAAGAACTGAGTCTAAGCCTTGTTGTACTAAATGTGTTATATAGGCACAATGCCTATGAGATTAACAATATTCATCTCACTTTTATATTCATAAGAAGCTCATACCAACAAGAAACCTTAAATTTGAAATCAAAGTAAATTTGTACCTTTTAAAAATTATAGCTTCATTTTAATAACAATTATACAGATTTCTATTAATAGGTTGTGGCTATGCAATAAATCCTAGCTGATCCTCCCTGTTCCAACAAACCCACTATTTTCCCTAGAAAGACAGCCCAATATTAACCACCTCAGTCCTCAATCACTCAATATTAATCACCTCAGATTATAAAGAACTCAAGAAGCTAACCTCCAAAAAAAAAAAAAAAACAAACAACCCAATCAAAAAATGGGGTATAGAACTAAACAGAGAAATAACAACAGAAGAATCTCCTATGGCTAAGAATCACTTACATAAATGTTCAAAGTCCTTAGTCATCATGGAAAGGCAAATCAAAACAACCCTAAAATTCTACTTTAGACCAATCAGAATGACTAAGATAAAAAAAAAAAAACACTCAGGTGACAGCACATGTTGGAGAGAATGTAAAGAAAGAGGCATACTCTTATGTTGTTGTTGGGATTCCAAACTGGTACAAAGGTAGACACTGGTGTGGATGTCAGGAAGTGCATGCTGACAAGAGCCTGATATAGCTGTCTCCCTAGAGGTCTGTCAGAGTCTGATATATTCAGAGGAGGATGCTCACAGAGAGCCATTGATCTGATCAAGGGGTTCCCAATGGAGGAGTTAGAGAGAAGACTGAAGGAGCTGAAAGGGTTTGTGGCCCCACGAGGAGAGCAACAATACCAACCAACCAGAGCTCCCCAGTGTCTAAACCACCAGCCTGGGAGCACATGACTCCATCTGTATATGTAGGGGAGGATGGCCTTGTCTGGCATAGGTGGGAGAGGTGATCTTTGGTCCCATGAAGGCTGAACACCAACTGTGGGGGAATTCGAGGGTGGGGAAGTGGGAGTGGGGGAAGGTGTGGGCACATCCTCATAGAAGCAGGAGGAGTGGGAATGGGATAGGGGGTTCCTAAGGCAATGGAGTAAGGGGATAAAATCTGAAATATAAATATAGTATTCAGTAAAAAAATAGAAAAAAACTTATGTGACAGCACATGTTGGAGAGAATGTAGAGAAAGAGGAATGCTCCTCTGTTGTTGGTGGGATTCCCAACTGGTACAACTACTCTGGAAAGCAATCTGGAGGTTCCTCAGAAAATTGGGAATAGATCTACCTAAAGACCCAGCAATTCCACTCCTGGGTATATCCCAAAAGCTGTCCCACCAAACCACAAATACACATGCACCCCTATGTTCATAATAGCCTTATTTGTGATAGCCAGAAGCTGAAAACAACCCAGATGTCTTCCACAGTTGAAGAATGGATAAGGAAAATGTGGTTTATATACACAATGGAATACTATTCAGCTATTAAGAAGGAAGACATCATATGTTTTTCAGGCAAATATATGGAAATAGAAAAAAAATCATCCTTAGTGAGGTATTTCAAACCCAAAAGGACATGCATAGTATGTACTCACTAATATGTGGATATTCACTTTAAAAGTACAGAATACCAAGGACACAGTCCACAGAACTCAAGAAGATTTACAAGCCAAAGCACCCAAATGTGCATGCTACAATCACACTTGGGAAGAAGAAGAAAGCAAAGAACAGAGGAAGAGAGGGAACTGGGTGTGAGAGGGGAGGAGGGGCAGAAGAAAAGAGGAAAATGATCAGGTATTGTGGAGGGACCAGGAGTGAAGCTTCAAGGGCCAGCAGAATGAATGGAAATATATAACCTCAGGAGGTGGGAGTGGAAGGTGGAAGGTGTGGTGACCCTCTAGAATGTTCCAGTGAGTTGGGCTTTGGGAGAATTTCAAGACTCAAAAGGAGAAACATTAAATGAAATACCCTACAGTAGGGAGAGGGAACCTGAAGAATCCACCTCCATTAGAAAGACAGGGCATCAAGTGGAGATATGGGGTTGCCATCTCACAGTCAAAAACTCTGACCCAGAATTGTTTCTGTCTAAAAGAACTGCAGGGACAAAAATGGAGAAGAGACTAAGGGAAAGAAGGTCCAGTGACTGGCTCAAAATGAGACTCATCTCAAGGGGAGGCTCCAAGGCTTAATGCTATTACTCATGCTATGATATACTTACAGACAAGAGCTAGGCATAGTTGCCCTTTGAGAGGCCCAACAAGCAGCTGACAGAAATAGAAGCAGATACATACATCCAACCAATGGTCTGAAGTTGGTGACCCCTATGATTGGTTTACAGAAAGACGGAATAAGTTGAGGAGGAGGTCAACCCCAGCAGTCTCAACAATCCTGGACTCTGGAGATCTCTCAGACAATGAGCCACCAACCAAGCAGCATACACTAGCTGGTCAGAGTCCCCTGACACAGTACAGCAGAGGACTGCATGGTCTGACCTCAATGAGAGAAGATGCATCTAACCTTTGAGAAACTTTAGTTCCCAGGGAATGGGAGGCTTGTTAGGTTATGGGGGGTGTGGAGGTGTGGGTACATTCTCTTAGAGACAGGGGATGAGTAATGGGATGTGGAACTGTTGGAGAGCAGAACAGGAGGGGTATAATGACTGAACTGTAAAAAAAGATTAAAGAAATAATGAAAAAGAATTGTACATTTATTCTTATGTATGCTCACTGAACACTCTTATCAACATTAGCTGGAAATCCTAGCCACTTTTAAGAAAGAAATAATGTGGCATTATTTACTATTGTAAATATGTACTCCCAATGACTGCACATTGTGTTATCAGACTTACACCCAACGATATTTGCATACATGCAAGTAGAGGCAGATTAAAGTTTGTAGCAACCTAATTTACAAAAAAGTTTATCAATAAATAAATTGGATAATTTTACATAAGGAATAATCAAGTATATGAAAAATACAGTCTAAAAGAAATCTAATGATGAAGGAAAAATAAGTCCTTTAACAGTATGGGAAATCATAAAAAAGAAGAGTTGGAGGAAGGGTTGAGGGACCTGAAGACGAGAGGAACTCCACAGGATCAGTCAACTACTTTGAACCCTTCAGGACTGCCAGGGACTGAACTATCAAACAGAGAGGAAGCATAGGCTGGACCTAGGACCCGACACAGATGTGCAGTTTGGTCTTCATGCGGGTCCCCCAACAAATGGAATGTGTGCTGTCTCTCAATCTGTTGCCTGTCTGTGGATCCATTTCTTTCGAATGGGGCCATCTTGTCTTGCTTTAGTGGAAAAGGATAAATCTAGTCCAGTAGTGACATTCTGTGCCCACCCCCCACAGTGGGTATGTGATGGCCACAGAGAGCTCTCTGTTCTCAAAGGAGGAGAGGGGGAGTGGGTGGAGGATTTATTTGAAGGGAGAGTGGAAGGAGAGAAGGAGCTGATGTTGGGAAGGAAAGTGAATAAATAAATGAATTAATGAAAAATATACCTTGTATTTCAAGTAGACAAAGAAAAAAGAAAATGATGCTTGACCTATAATCCCAGATGTGCACTCAACTCCCTAGACCACAGCTCTGCTTGTGTTCCTGGAAGACTTCTGATAACAGTACAACCACAAGAGATAACTACAATGCAAACCCCTACATTTTAAAGAAATACAGGAAGATAAAATCAAACAGATTAAGGTAATGGTAAAACTGGTCATGATCTAAAACATGGAAAGAGAAGCAATAATGAAAAACAGCAAAAGAGGCAACTCAATAGATGTAAATCCTAGAAAAAAGAACATGAATTACAGACACAAGCATCACCTACAGAAAACTAAAAAAAAAAAAAATGAAGAACTCAGGTGTGCAAGATATGAAAGAAGAAATTGATGCATCAGTTAAAAAATGCTAAATCTAACAAACCGTTCTGATATAAAAAAAAATCCCAGAAAATTGGGGACACCATAAAAGACCAAACCTCAGAATTATAGTTACTGGAGAAAAAGAAGATTCCCAACTAAAAGGTCCAGAAATTATCTTCAATAAAATCATAGAAGAAACTTCTATATCACAAAGAAAGAGATGGCTATAAAAGTCCAAGAAGCTTACAGAGTGATATTCAAAACAGTAAATGTACAGAACAATGACAAAATATTAAAAGCTGCAAGGGAAAATGATCAAGTAACATATAAAGGCAGATGTATCAGAATTATACTCAACTTCTCAATAGAGGCTTTAAAAGCTAGAAGGCCCTGAGTAGATGTCTTGCAGGCCCTAAGAGACCACAGATGTCAGCCTAGAATACTATACCTAACAAAACTTTCAATCATCATAGATGGAAATGCCAAGACATTCCATGACAAAACCAAATTAAAAAGAAAAAGCTCTTTCCACTAATCAAGCCCTACAGAGATACTAGAAAGAAAACTATAACACAAAGAGGGTGACTACATATAAGAAAACACAAGAAATTAAAAATTTCACAACAGCAAAACCAATACTAGAAACAAAACCACACACACACCACCACCACCACCACCACCACCACCACCACCACCACCACCACCACCACCACCTCCACCACCATCAACATAACACATATCTTGCACACCTGAGTTCTCTCTTCCATTTTTTGTTTGTTTTCTGTAGGTGATGCTTGTGTCTGTAGTTTATGTTCTTTTTTCTAGGATTTACATCTCCTGGATTGCCTCTTTTGCTGTTTTTTGTTATTGCTTCTCTTTCCATTCTCATCAATGTTCATAAGAGAAATTGATCTGGATTTCTTTTTATTTGTTGACTCTTTTTTTGTGGTTTAGGTATCAGGTATCTATGAATTCTTAGAATGAATGTGGCAGTGCTTCTACTGTTTCTATTGTGTGGAATAGTTTGAGGAGTATTGGTATTAGCCCTTCTTTGAAGGTCTGGTAGAATTCTGCACTAAAACGATCTGGCCCTGGGATGGTTTTGGTTGGGAGAGTTTTAATGATTGCTTGCATTTTGGGGGAGTTGTGGGATAGTTTAGAGAGCTTAAGTAAACTTGGTTTAACTTTGGTAAGTGATATCTGTCTCAAAAATCACAGATTTCATTCAGATTTGACAACCTTGCAGAAGACAGGCTTTTGAAGTAAGAACAAAGGATTTCTTAAATTTCCTCAGTGCCTTTTGTTATGTCTCTGCTTTCATTACTGATCTTGTTAATTTGCGTACTGTCTCCCTGCATTTTAGTTAGTCTTGTTAAGAGTTTGTCTATTGTGTTGAGTTTTTAAAAGAACCAGCTCTTGGATTTGTTGATTCTTTGTATTGTATTAATTATAGCCCTGACTTTGATTATTTCCTGCCGTCTAATCCTCTTCAGTGTGTTTACTTGTTTTTTTCTAGAGCCTTCAAGTATGTTCTTAAGTTTCTAGTATTAGTTTTTTCTGATTTCTGTATTATGGCATTTAGTGCTATGAACTTTCCTCTTTATACTACTTCCATTGTTCCTGATCAGTTTGAGTATGTTGTGCCATAATTTTCACTGAATTCCAGAAAGTCTTTTACTTGTTTCTTTATTTCTTTTTGATGGTGTGGTCACTGGGTAGACTGGCAAACAGTGACTCCATTCTACCATTGTCTTAAGATCATTCCTAGGCTAAATTTAAAAGCCAAGTAATTATTTCTTTAGCAAAGGAGAATTCATGACAGCTTAAAATTAATGCTGCTATGTAGGAACTCACAATTACTCTTATGCAGATTTACAATGAAAGAGAATGAATGGAGCAGGAAGAAGTACAAAAGGTACCGTTGGAAAAGGAAATGACACTGGAAAGCAGTATGTTATAGCTAAGGTTTGTTTTGGGAGAAAAGCTGGAATTGTTAAGAGAATAGTTATTAAGGGCAGGTCTGATTTGCATTGGAATAAAGGGATGTGTGCCCCTGGAATAAGACCTACCCAGATACACTTCCAACCTGTGAGGTAAAAGGCAGAAGATATTTCCTACTCAACAACAAATAGAAACTTCCACAAATGTTGCTCAAGAGGTGTACATAAACTGTATTAAACTGGCAGGCAAACTTGACAATGCCATCTATGTGAAAAGGATGTAGGAATTAAGGGATCACTACAGGCAGGTGATAGCTAATAAGGAAGGGTCATGTTTCTTTGCAAGTCTTGCCACTGGTAAGTTCTGCAGGTCACAGTATATGGTCCCACAATCTTGTGGACAAGAGCAGTATTAATGGGACATGTCTGTGATAGAGACATGTTAACTTCTTCACTAGAGGTACTGGAGGTAGGTAGTGGGAGGTTGGTATGATCAAAGTACATTGCAACATGTATGAAATACCAAAAGAACAAATTCAAAATTCTATTTAATAATAGAGAAAATAATAAAATTTTACTAATAAAGAATAAAATGAATAGAATTAATGATTATTGTGTTATATGGCCCAGACTTCCAAAGACAAGCTTTAGAAATTTTCTCTTATATGGTACTTTGAAAAACAGAAGGAATGAAAGAAAAAAAGAGGATATTTAGGAATGTGGTGAGTAAATGGAAGAGGGTGTAACACAGGTCAGCATCCTGAAACCACATTACATACATTATCAAGATAATTAAAACTCATCATTTTGAGACTAGCATGATGGTGGATATCTTTAATCCCAGCACTCAGGAGACAGAGGTGTGCTGATCTCTATGAACTAAAAACTAACTAGTCTGGTCTACATGAACTACATGATCCACATGAAATAAAGACTCAGCTTAGTTTCAGTGGCTGTGGTGTTCGCAACTTCCCACACTTGTGTCCAAGGCCATTTGGTGAGACCTTGACTCAAAAACGAATAAACAAAAAAAAATCATCATTTCATATAATTACTATACCCTAATAGAAAGAAACTGTTAAGACATTATCTTCAAGAAGATATAACTGACAAGTGACAAAAGGAACTTTAGCACTTATAGTATTGGTGTCTATCATTTAAACCTAGTGACTTTTAAATGAATATTTTAATAGTATTCATCCAATGGCACAAACATAAATATATATAATATGTATAATATATACATATAATGTATAACATATAATATGATGTATTATATATGATATATTACATATAACATACTATTTATGGTACAAAATTATATGCACATATATTTTAATGGTGAATGTTATATATATATTATTTTTCTTAGAACTTATCTTAGTTTTTATAGGTATAAATTAACATTTCACTGACAAGAGGAATGGCTTAGATTTCAGAAGTTTCCAAGTGGTATACCAATCTAAGGATTCAATTTCACATAAAATATTCTGAGAAGATCCACTAAAACTGCTAGTGTGGCAGCAGAATACTAAGTTCACTCTACTTGAATCTCTTTTTCATAATAATCACTAGATATGAAAATATCTGTCAGAGTAACCGGATGCCATTAATAAAGCTAAATACCTTTGTTTTGGATGTTTTCCAAGAACAAAAACAGAAGTTCAACATTTCAGATGGAAATAGAGGACAATGTATTTATGCAATTAAATGTGGAGCCCACTTCATTTTAAAACACAGTAGGGTTGGATTAAATGTTTGAGTTTAACTTTTTTATATTTTGATACAAGCATTTTATTTATATCATTTTCACCAACACATACACTTGGGCACCAAAGCCTTATAGTGAACAGACTCATGCCACATAACTACAGCACCATATGTAAGGCCATTCTTTTTTTTTTTTTTTTTTTTTTTTTTGGTTTTTCGAGACAGGGTTTCTCTGTGTAGTCCTGGCTGTCCTGGAACTCACTCTGTAGACCAGGCTGGCCTCAAACTCAGAAATCCGCCTGCCTCTGCCTTCCAAGTGCTTGGATTAAAGGAGTGTGTCACCACCACCCGGCTATGAAAGGCCATTTTAAACTCTTTCTTTACACTTTTATACTTCACATAAACTTGATATTCCTAAACAAAAAAGTTTCCAAAACACTTTTCACCAACTAGAACCTGTACCCATTTTGTCTGCCTTATATCAATGACCTCTGATTTTGGAAGAAAAAAGAAGGCAACTGCATAGTTAATATCAATCTAAGAATATATTGTAAAAAAATGAACATTGAAGAACAAATTACAAAGTGATGAGCAAATTATGTGGGAAGAAGGAAAAGCTAGTAGTGTATTAAAATTTGAGCAAAGGAGGGAGCTGTAGTGTTGACTTCATAGTAAAGGGACAAGAGGTGGTGTTGATGGAATACGTAGTACAAAAGTATTAGAGGAACAAACTCTGAGTGCTTATACCACAAAATATGATAGTCCCATTCATTATACAACATATACAGCACATATGTGTATCAAAACATTTCTTCATACAAAAATATATGTCTTGATTTTTCAATAAAAATGAAAACTCTATTACAAACAAGAGGCTGGAAAATTCCCTGCATGTGTGGAAATCTCAGGATTGTGACTCCAATCTGTACTTAAGAAGCCAAAAGACATGAATATGAGGCTAATGAACCCCACCCCACATAACCAGTTCATTGATGGTGTGTCTGAGATACAGTATCTATTTAAGCTTACTCTCAGTGAAAATTCAAAATATTGATGAATTAAATACAAAACATAAGATCAAGTGTATAGTGGTTCAGGCCATTAATTCCAGTACTCGGGAGGCAGAGGTGGGCTGATCTCTACAGGTTTAAGGCAACCCTTGTCTACATAGCAAATTCTAGAACATCTAGAGCTACATAGACATTTTCACTCAAAAATTTTTTTAAAAATGAAAATAATCTCAGCTAAAAAATTTTTTTCATGGCATGAAAAGGAAAAAAAGAGTTTGCTCTAAAAGCTATAAGCTACTCAAATGAAGAGTATTACATTGAATTTTAAACCTTTTGTAGAAAGGTATCATGTGCAAAGGAAAATACAATTAAGACAATATATATGTTGGAAACTCCTTTCCCAAGATTATCAAGATCAAGAATCTTAAATTGAAGTAAGTGTAACATTCAAGATATACATAAGAGTTTCAGATTAAAATATCTTTAAGATGGCCATTCAGAGAGAATTTTACAGGTTCCAATCAAGGAGGAGTCCTAGACAGATAATGGGAAGCAGAATGTGTATCATTTTGTTCTGCTGAGAATATTTCTCAGTCATTTTATTTCTCGATTCCTCAGACTCTAAATAAAATAAATTTATTCATCATGGATGTGACTAAAGTGTACATCACGGACACAATAACATCTTTGTTATTGGTGTTATTAGATGAGGTAACTAAGTACAAGCAAATATTGGCTCCTACAAAGAACACAGTACAAAGAAACTGCACAGAGGTGAGAGCCACATATGCACAAGGCTTTGCAGATTCTCTTGATGGTGGGAGTTTTCAAGATGGTGACTCCAATTTGGCCATAAGAGAGCAGGATACCTATGAATGTCAAGGAAACAACCACAATACCTGAAAGAAGTATAACCAGATTATTGATGGTGGTATCTGAGCTGGATAGCTTCAACAAGGTAGAGAGACACCATGGAAGTAGTGTGGAATGGTATTGTTTCTAAAGTGAGATAGGCAAGCCAAGAGAAGGGTGTATACAAGAGCATTGGCTGAAGATAAGGCCCATGATATTACTACTAGAAGAACACAGAGACTAGTATAGTGCAGAGGATTGCAGATGGCCACATACCGATCATATCCCATGGAAGTCTGAGGATAGCTAAAAATACTTTCAATAACTGTGAAAAATACACGGGGGAAATGCACCCAGCATATGAGATGGACTGACTGTGTGTCAGCATATTCATGAGCATCTTTGGAGTTGTGACTGATGAGAAAGAGATGTCAGTGAAAGCCACGTGGCTGAAGAAGAAGTACATGGGAGTGTGGAGGTAAGAGTCCAGCCTGATGAGCAGGATGATGAGCAGGTTCTGAGGGTGATTTCAACTCAGCAAACCTGGCACAAGAGTTTTCAGCATAGAAAAACTTCAGTATATGACCTAGAGACTTTTTTGTGGCATTTGAGTGAAGAGTGTGGCTGCTTTTTGCCCTTGTCTGAAGAGTCTACCTGTGGCTAAGGTAAAGAGATATACATGAATTGCATTGACCAAGAAGTCTCATAAAAACCCACCAGAGTCTTTGTTCTCTTGTTTAGTCTCTTGATGAACATTTTGATCAAGTATAGCAAGCTTCAAAAGGAAAGGTACAAAATGTATGGTTCAATGAATAAAGGAGAACCAAGACGTAGAATGGAGCTGAATCTTACCTTCCAGGAGATAAAAGATTACGTGATTGGTGACCTCTGAGCAAGATCACACCCATTTAAGCTTATTTTTTATGTGTTTGCAGTTGAACAAGGAACACTTATTTCATGTTAGGCATTATAACCTGATTATATTTTTATTTGGATTTTTAATTTGGAATGACCTACAGTTGAGAAAGAGAGGATACAAGCTATTCATCTAAATATTGAGGAATAGTGGCCATGAAAAGCTTGGGTGCAGGTGCAGGCATGGTAGTGCGCATGTTTATTCCCAGAAGACAAAAGGAACAAGATATCTGAGAATAAATCCAGCCTGGTACAGAGCAAGGTCCAAGTAGAAAAAAGCTTAACTCCAGGCGTGGTGATACACACTTTTAATTCCAGCATATAGGAGGAGAGAGAGCTATGTAGATCTCTGATTTTAAGATCAGTTTACAGAGCAAGTTCCAGGACAGTGAAGCTTAAGCAATGAAAAATGAAATAGAATAAGGGGGCAATCTTCAAGCTAGAGCAAGCAGCAAAAGTTGGCAGCTTCAGCCATGAGGCTCTGCCTTTAGAGTCAAAAATAGAAGCAAATACTGACTAGATTTAGCTAAGAAATTAGAGGTGATTAAGAAGAGACCAGAATCACTGAAGTAAAAACTTCTGAAAGTATTTTCTGAGAGCACAAAGAAGCTGTGTTCCATAATAGCCATGGTTATACCTATGTGCAGGTATTGGTAATGTGTAATTCTTATCAACTAGGTGGTACTGGTTTTGAAAGCATGAAGGGGTCATGGATAGCAACTGAGGCTTGGAACTGTGAGAGGCCAAGGAAGGTCATTGGTAAAGGTAAAGCTTCAGTTGTAGTTGATGGCCCCAGACTGAAGGGTTCTTGCAAAGAAGTTGAGGCTTGGCACTATGAAGGGAACCTAGAGTGAGTACTGTTGAAGCCTTATTACAGCATAAGACTCCAGCATATTGTATACGCTAGTACTGTGGGATGATCACCAAGAATAGCAGCAGCAAATAGAGTAGAAAGAACCAGATCCTGGAGTGCTACAGAAGGCAGTGTGGGAGATATGACCCAAGCACGTTGGAGGAAATGAAAAGATACCAGAAATTGGAACAAGAATGTGTAAACATGAAATTGCCTTGAATATCTCAAGATCTAAGAGATGTCAGAGATCTGGGATACCTGCTGAGAAAATATGCTAACAGGGAGTGATACTAGACCAAAAAAACAAGTTTGTAGCAGTCAACAAAGGTGAAAAGAATTGAAGATATAAAGGGTGCATTGTTCAGAGTTGGAAGAGAGCCAATTACTCTCTTAAAAAGTACTCTACTGTCAAGTCATGGGGACTTCATCAATTCATGACTAATACACCAAGTTGAAGGGTCTGAGCATCATGAAGAAGACCTCAAACTCAAATACTATGCAAAAGCAAAGAGCGTTTATTCTGCAGAAACAACGAGCATTCAGCAATCAGTCATTCATATTAAATGGCAATACTGAGATGAGCTCTCAGGCTCCCTTTAAGTGGAGCTAGCAGAATTGTAGGGATGGTTAGGTAATTTTTAATATGTTAGGCTATGTAAGCAGCAATTACATTAATTTATTTCTAATTTGTTATATTAGTTTTTACCATTTTAGTTAGGTTTTAGAGAAATTCCATGAATTTTCTTCGTCCTTGAGATTGTAATCTTTCCTGGCTAGATATCAGAGACATTTCTGATTAATGGCCCCTTGTCTGTGTTTTTTTCTAGAAGCCTTGCCTGCTTCTTTGGAAAACTGAAACTTAGGCCTTGTTATAAAATTAAGTTTCAGTCAGACCTCTCAGGTTCTTTGAGAAAATCAACAAGATAGACAAACCTTTATTCAAACCAACTAAGAGACAGAGAAAGAATATCCAACTTGACAAAATCAGAAATGAAAAAGGAGACATATAACAGACAATGAGGAAATAAAAGGTATCATTATGTAATACTTTAAAAACTGGTAATCATAAAATTGTAAAATTGAAAGAAATAAATTTTCTTAATATATACTGGATGCCAAAGTTAATCAAGATCATATAAACAATTGAAATAATCCTATAATGTCTAAGAAAATAGAAGCAGTAAGCAAGAGTCTCCCAACCAAAAATATACAACCTCAGATAGCTTTAATCCAGAATTGTACCAGACTTTCAAAGACAGCTAATTCCAATATTCCTCAAATTATTCAACAAATATTCTAAATTATAGAAATAGAAGGCCTCAGTCACCCTGATATCCAAACCTTACAAGGTCTCAAGAAAGAAAAAGAACTTTAGAGCATGATAATTGATATAAAATACTCAAAAATACTAGCAAACTGAATTAAAATCACATCAAAAAGATCATACAACATGGCCAAGCAGGCTTCAACCCAGAGACATTGTAATGGTTCAACATATGGAAATCTATCAGTGTAATACACCATACATAAAAGTCATAAAATAAAAAACAAAGACACAAAAAAATCAGTGAATTGTGCCCTGTCCTCTCTGTACTCCATTCCCAAAGCCACAGGTCTGCCCGCATCAATCAAGGTCTGCTGCCACTTGGAACAATCAGATGAGTTGGCCAAGATCCAATCACCTGCCAACTAGATCTCCCAGGAATCCCAGGATTCATGAGGTCTGATGCACATCCTCTGGGCTCCATATTCCAGTCAACACCTCTACTTATAATTCCCCAGGCTGTAGACATCTGGGACCATCGTATGAGATTCCAACACCAATTTTCTCCTAGAAGCACCTTCTTGCAAAACCAGCAGCAATGAGGATTTTCACCTTATTCCCTCTGCCTTCCATTTCCTGTGGCACACCTATGCCTAATTTTAGTGTGTTTACAAACATTTCATACCAACCTTAGTTTCACCTACCTCCACTTCATCTAGTCCCCACTACCACCAATACCATCCTTCTTCCCTAGAACCACTTTGTAGTGAGAATTTTGGAGTTTTTGTTTAAAAAAACACAAAGACATCATAAAAATATATTTTTGTTTTAATTCCAGGTGTGGATATGAGGCTTTTTAAGATTGGCCAGAGCAGCTGAATATGATTTGCCTTATCTTCTAGTAAGGACATGGTAGTTTCTGTGATTGGGTGATGTTTTTAATTCTGGGGACAGCTCAGATGATATAGAAATCCTAGGGCCTAAAAGGTGGAGTTGGTTGTTAGTGGTCATTCCTGTGGGATGTTGGGGAGTTGCTGGATAATGTTGATCATGGTTTGTTAAGTACTCATGCCCAAGAAGAAACAACAACAAGAAATTGGATATCCTCATGGCACATGAGTGTTGAGCTGGAATTAATCTCAGTATATGTGGGAGCTAGTACATTAGAGTATTCCTTTTGCTTTTACAGAGTCTCTGAAAACAGGACAAGTCTTTGTTTCTATAACCTCTGTCCTTTCCCAAATACCACATTCCTTTCTTACTGTAAATAAACCATAATATTTATCATTGTGAGGTGATTTCATCAATAAAATAATGAAAACAAACATTTGATGGATGCAATAATATACCAGGCAACTGGAGAGATGCCTCCAGTGTTAATAACACTTGATTCTCTTGCAGATGACATGGGTCAGTGCCCAGCACTCACATAGTTGCTCACAACCCCCTGTAACTCCAGTTCCAGGATATCTAATGTCCACTTCTGGCCTCCTCAGGCCCTGTATTTATGTAATACACATACACTGATACACATAAAATATGTATTTTTAAAGATGGTTTTTTACTTTTTATTTTTATTGTTAAATTTATTCTTTGAAAATTTTATACATGTATATTCAGTGAAATAAGACCATTCACATATATCTAACAAACTCTTACATGTTCCCCCAGAACAAATGCCTCCCAACTTTTTGTCCTATTACATTTTAATAACCTGATAAATTTGATTGGCACTGTTCATATGTGCATGGATGTGGAACCACTCATTGGACCTTGAGCAATCAACCAATGGTCCACATCAGAAAGAAGGATTCTCACTCCCCCATAGCCATCAGCTTTCAGTAAGTCCTCATCTAGATTGTGTTCTTGGTAGCTCCTCTCCACCTTAGTACTAGCATTTTAATATTGTATAGAACTTAGTAGCCACTGCTTCTGTTCATTTGTGACTATATTAACTGTGTCATGTACAGAAGACAGTTTTTTATTGTAATCCATCTGATGCTCTGGTCCTTACAATTTTGGTCATTACAATAATGGGAGACACTCTTGAAATATAAAGAATGAACAATAAAGGATTCACACATGACATGAAGTGCCTGGTAAAGTCTACAATACAATATGTAACAAAAAAAAAACCATCAAACTGGAAACCATGGCAAATATGAACATGGATTTCACATACACACAAACTCTGTAAAATAGTAATAGGAAATATGAGTGCTCTGAAGGTCCCCCATATCCTTGTGAGATTGCAGATTTTTGCTATATTGGAATACAAGAACCAGGCTTAATTATCTCCTACAGCAATAAGGGATCCAAATAAACATCCCAGAAAATGACAGTGTCTTCTTACCTGTGGCCATAGTTCCCCTGGAAGTATCAGTACTAGTAGTGTAAGAAATCTGGATGATAATAAACCAGCCACCTGTATCACAGATACTAAATAGGTGAGTTACAGAACTATCGTAATGACAGGTGGGCAGTAATTTGCCATCCATTATTTTTGTAAAAAAAAGAAAAAATGAAATGTTACATTTACAAACTATCACCAAGCAGATGACATAATAATAATTCTCAGATACTCTGCAGAGTTTTCAATTAGTACATCTTTGAAAACTTATAATTATTTTAGATACTTTTCAGATTTCTGAAAATTTACATGGTGTTATAACCTTTTGACTCACATGCCATTTCTCCTTTGTCATAGTTTTATGGAAATGTCCCCTATATGCTCATATATTGGAGTGGTTTGTCACCAGTTAGAGGAACTGTTTGGGAGGGATTAGGAGCTATGGCTTTGTTGGAGGCCATGTGTCACTGGGAAGGGACTCTGAAGTCACAAAAGCCCATACTAGTCTGTCTTTCTGCATTTGGATCAGGATGTAAATCAGTCAACTACTGTTCCAATGCCATGCCTTTCTGATTCATGGCATTCAGACTACAGACTAATTCTTTTTTTAATTGGATATTTTATTTACATTTCAGATGTTATCCCCTTACCCCATTTCTCCTGCCCCCACCCAGGAACTCTCTATACCATCCCCCTCCTCCTGCTTCTCTGAGGATGTGCCGCCACCTAACCCCCCACTCCCACTTCCCTACCCTCCAATTCCCCCACAATCCATGGGACCAAGGATCTCCTTTCCCACCTATGCCCAACAAGGCCATCCTCCCCTACATATACAGCTGAAGCCATGGGTTCCTCCCTATGTGCTCCCAGGCTGGTGGTTTAGACTCTGAGAGCTCTGGTTGGTTGGTATTGTTGCTCTCCTCATGGGGCCACAAACCCTTTCAGCTCCTTCAATCTTCTCTCTAACTCCTCCATTGGAAGGTCTTGATCAGATCAATGGTTAGCTGTGAGCATCCTCCTCTGAATATGTCAGAATCTTGCAGACCTCTAGGGAGACAGCTATATCAGGCTCCTGTCAGCATGCACTTCCTGACATCCACACCAGCGTCTACCTTTGGTGACTGCACATGGGATGGATACCCTGATGGAATGAAAATTGTAAATAAGCTCCCAGTTAGATTTTCTTTTATAAGAATTGCCTTGTTATGGTGTTTCTTCACAACAATGGAACACCACTAAAACACCAGTATTGATTAGTTGCATTTGTAAAGTACATCTTTCTCATTTGAAATAATATTTGTTAGTTATCATTTAGTAAAACTTGCTTTGTGTTCAGTCTTCTATTCTTTTTGTTTGTTTTTTTCCTGCTTTTGATTGGATATTTTATTTACATTTCAGATGTGATCCTCTTTCCCCATTTCCCACCCACCCAGGAACCCCCCATCCCATCTCCCTCCTGCTTCCAAAAGGATATGCCCTCACCCACCTGCCCACTCCCACCTCCCCACCATCAAATTCCCCCACACTGGGACATCCAGCCTCCACTGGACCAAGAACTTAGTCTCCCACCTATCAATCTTCTATTCTAAAAAGTTGTTTGCATTTTTTTTTGCTTTTTTCTTTGTTTTGTTTGCCATCCTGTTTACTTAGGTTGAAAAATTGCACAGTAATATTTATCCACAGTTACAGCACTATATACAATGTATTTTCTTCCCTAAAATCTATTTTGCTCAAAATATTGATGCCTCCTTTCCTCTATACTAATGTATTAGAAACCAATGATTATTTTTATTAGCTTTATATTTAGATTATTTTTATTAACACTTTTTTGAATGCACTTTTGGATACAATACAGCTAAACATGGGTGTAACTTTAATTTTTCAAAGGCTTCTTTTTATGATAGTTTTTAAATGCTTTAACCTCCCTTCCATCACACTACCCTCTAAAAACAATAGAAAGGAATGTATACAGGGGTAGCTGGCCTATTTAGGTATGGTTCTTTGGAGCAACATATACCTGTGTTGTCAGGAAATCAGCAGGGCAAACATGTATACCAGGAAATTTTCTTAGCTTTATCACCCACTCAGAAAAGAAGAGTCTCCTTCTTAGGATGCAAAAATTGCACATAGCCACAGCTCCACCTGGAAGCTTATGTCACAGTCTCAAAACTAAGTATGATATCTCAGCTGCTTCTGTCTTCACAGGACCTTCATGCTTCACATAGGACTTGCCTTACTCTTGTTTTTATCTTATATATAAAACAACTTATTTTTACTTTATTTAGTAGCCAAGGCCAAAGACTTATCAGAAAAAGACAAGGAATTATGAACCACCACCCTTATACAAATAATAAAATTTTCAGAAAAATGGGTAAGATTACAAGTAAAGTAGGAAAGAAACATGAGCATAGGTTGCTCAGTGGGTACCAAATTTTGGTAAGAATAAAAGGTGTCTCCATATCTTTCACTGTGAGGTGATTATAAATACCATATTGTATCCCAAAGGCTACAGTAAAAAATTTCATACAAAGACATGGTAAATATTTGAGTAAATTAATATCCTTTGTTTCATGAGGGTATTATGCACTATTTACATGTGTTAAAGCATCACATAATACCCAATAAATATCTGCCACTTTTGAATGTCAACTACAAAAAAAAAACTAAAAAAAAGTAAGTGGCAGAAAAGATGGCTCAGTAATTAAGAGCATTCACTGCTCTCCCAGGGACCCAAGGTTTGATTGCCATCATCCATATAGTAGCTCACAACCATCTCTAAGCCCAGTCCCAGAGGATCTGACACCCTCTTCTGACAGGAAATAGACATATAGATAATACACAGACATGTAGGTAACACACACACACACACACACACACACACACACACACACACACACACACATATATATGAATAGAGTTACTGCCAAGAAATCAGAGTATATTACATGATGAAACATAAAAATAAATCATCAAATAAGAGAAGAAATAATTCTGTCATCTTTTGAGAAGAAAAGCTACAAACTTGTCTAATAAAAAAGACTTGGCAATGACTATACAAACAAGTAAAATGTCTGCAAAACAAACAAAAAATGAATAAATTTTGTAAGAAACCTTCTCAAGACAATAATAAGATAGAAAGACAGACAAGAAAACTGCAAGTAGAAGTGAGTGAAGGAAAGAGAGCCTCATAAAGATTCTCAGACAGATAACAAAGAATGAATGGGAGAAGAGAAGAAGGAAGTAGGGATGCTAAGAGGGAAGACCACACACATCACTGTGAACACAGTCTCTTGCCAAGGATATATTTCAGTGCTCCTTTCATATCCCGATTCCTCAGACAATAGATAAAGGGATTCAGCATGGGTGTGACCACAGTGTACATCACAGCCACAATGGTATCCTTTTCATTAGTGTTATTAGATGAGGGGACAAAATATAGTCCAATGATGGCTCCATAATACAAGGAAACTACACAGAGGTGGGAGCCACATGTGGACAAGGCTTTGCAGATTCCCTTGATTGAGGGACTTCTCAGAATGGTGGCTCCAATGTGGCCATAAGAGACCAGAATGCAAATGAATGGCAGGGTGATGACCACATTACCTAAAACAAGGATGAGCAGTTCATTGATGGTGGTATCTGAGCTGGACAGTTTTAACAAGGCAGAGAGGTCACAGAAGTAGTGGGGGATGATATTGTCTCTAAAGTGAGATAGGTGAGCCAAAAGAAGGGTGTGCACAAGGGCATTGGCAGTGGATAAGGCCCAGGATAAAACTACTAGAAGAACACAGAGGCTCTGACTCATAGTTTGTGAATAGTGCAGAGGGTAGCAGATGGCCACATACCTGTCATAGGCCATTGATGTAAGAAGAAAGCTGTCAAGATCAGCAAATATTGCAAAAAAATACACCTGGGAAATGCACCCAGCATATGAGATGGACTGACTGTGTGTCAGCATATTCATGAGCATCTTTGGAGCTGTGACTGATGAGAAAGAGATGTCTGTGAAGGCCAAGTGGCTGAGGAAGAAGTACATGGGGGTGTGGAGGTGAGAGTCCAGCCTGATGAGCAGAATGATGAGCAGGTTCCCCAGCATCGTGGTCAGGTACATGGCCAGGAACAGGGCAGAGTATACAGCTTGGTCCTCTGCCTGAATGGGAAGCCCCAGAAGGATAAACTCAACCACAGTGCTCTCATTATCAGTCCTCATATTATTTATCTTCTGCTGTGAGTAAAAGAATAAATGGGAAAAAAAGAAATCTGATTTTTCCTATAACATTGTCAAAACATTTTATGAACCACCAGCACTGAAAATAACATTAGTTAAATCTACTTAGTATGTCAGTTTTAATCTAATATAAAGATTTTTGTCACAGTAATGGGCAGTTGCTGTTTGGAATGGGGTATAAGTTGACAACAAATGAATGTGTGTTAGAGGGAAACAATGAAACACCCAAACGATTTTCTAACCCAGGTTCAGATCACAATGCCTAAATTTTACAGAACTATATATTAAATTAAGCAATTAATGTGTAATTGTAACTAGCCAATAGAATATTCAACATGATTTCAATGTTATTTCTTTTAAACTTTCTTGGATTTACTTCCCTAATGCTGTCTTGCTATTAATTACATCCAGATAGTGGTTCCCATGGAGCTACATTAGCTCTGTAAGATACCAGGATCTGCAGAACTACTGAAAGCAGAATGTCCAGATGTTCAAAGCATTAAATACATAAGTCTGTGTCAATGATATAAAGTACCAATCGCAGCTTGCAAGCAGCTATGAGTTTTTCCCATAATAACACTGTTTACCAATCTACATTCCCACTCTTCCATCACTCTTCCTATACCGGATAAAATGACCCCAATTCCATATCAATATCTCAGCTTCAACCTAAGCGTCTCATGCATCATAACCGAGCACTTGGAAGTACTTCATTTTTCCTCCATGTCAAGATCAGCCAAGGAAATCCCTTGTATTCTTTTAGTAAAAGAAAATGTCACAGGTTTTACTCTTAACCTGGGTTTTTAAGCCAAAGACTGTTACATTTTATGTGTTTTCAACATTTTCTCTGTAGTTAAAGTGGCATTTCTCTCTTTTTCCTTCAATTATGTCCTACCCTTGCAAGCAACCACTTAACAACAGGAAAAGGAACATGATAAAATTAGAGTTGATATCCTAGAAGCTGAAATGGCTCTGTGGTTATATTTTATTTGAAGACTTGTTTAGTGGCCAATTTGTCCTCTCTGACTGGCATTTCACTCTTTGCCTCTTCACTCTTCCCAGGATTTAACTAGAGTTAATGTATGAATCCTCTCAACTGAGTCAAAATCATCTTTAAACTGCCTACATATTATCCATCTCAATCTGCAAAAAAGGGAAAACTCAGTTAATGTGGCATTGCCTGAAATTAATTATACTAAATTTCTCACTAATTTCTGTGTTTGCAGTAATTACTTTATCACAATGAAAATGCTAATTATTTATCTGTACATGGTAGGCTGTTTCTAATCTTTTCCTATTTTGAGCAATGTTGAAATAAGCAATATTATTCTTATGTATGGTATATTCAGAAAAGAGTTTAGAAAAGTAGGTGTCCATGGATTTGCAAAATGTCAAGTCATGAGAAGCCAAGGTGATGAAAAAAGCTGATATATGCTCTATGAATCTAGTGGAAGAACCTGCATAAGAAGATTATAAAAGTGGGTTTTTAGGTAAGTGTTTGGAAGTACATTGCTAGGGGCATTGAGAAACAAGGAAAACGCAAGGCAATAGACAGTCATAGAAATGTAAATGTTGGAGAATATATGAGAAGCAGGCATATATAATATTTAACTTCCTATAATAAAATGTTTCCTCCAGTTCAACAACCATAACACCCCCCAAAATGATGTAAAAATAAGAAATGACATGCTGGCTGCAAGGTAGAAAGCAGAATATAGAAGCTAAGAATACTAGCTGGAATATGAACATCAGGAGTAATCATAAAAAAGTCACATATATTTGGAAAGAAGTTGGAATAAAACACAGTCGAAATTGTGCTTAGATTAAATGTGAGTAAAGAGGATTATTTTCCTGCTTTCTTTTAAAAACTGGATAGTTAAAGAAAAATATTCTGTAGACCATTTTTTGAGGGAGTGTATTCTTTTATCTCAAAGTTTAGGCAGGTTCTTGGTGCAAGTGTAAATTACTGTATAGGGAACTGTTTGCCATTTATGGTATGAACTTGAGATGTCAAATGCATGCTGAACAGAGAGAGAGACAATAAGAAAGATAGACAGATAAACACAGAGAGAGCCCAAACATATGAGGTCATACGGAAGAGTTTATATTCTATTTCTGATCTGACAGGCTATCATACATGATGAACACATACCTTTAGATAAGAATCATGGAAAAGCCTTTTCATTCCTCTCAAGATGAAACACAACACAGGGAAACAGTTGGATCCTCTCAAACAGTCATACATTCATTGCAACAATCAGAAGAGTAATCAGTTTAGAATCAGATATGATAGATATGTGAACATGTACATTTTCTATGTATCCTTGGAAGGTCACGTGAGCTCTAATTTTGAAAACCATGTACAAGATCTAAAGTGCAATCCTTGTCCCCAGATCCAAATTAGAGTCATACAGGATAAAATTGGCTCATTGTCATTTTCCCCTTAGGGAAATAACTTTTTTTCAAGCAGGCAAGAGAGTCCCTTTGCACTCAAGAACTAGCAATCATAACAAGATTCTCCATCATTTTTTTCCTGTTTAAAACATGACCCCTGTGATAACTTAACATTTAATAACATAATATTGTCATACACAGACAGAAAACAGTTGAAAACAGAATCTAATATAATTTGGGGATAATAATTTTAAATAAGATTATTAACACAGAAAGTGATGGTCAACCTCCATAATAATAGGGAACAACTTCTGACAATATCTGTGGAATTCCTGCATTGTGCATAAAAAATTGGAAATTTACTGTTGTGTAGGCTCATTGAGCACTTTGATCTACATTAGTTGGTAAGCTTAGACACTTTTAGAAAAAATTATAGTTTTATTTACCATTGAAATGCACATTCCCAATGACTGTGCATTGTGATATCATATTCAAACCCAAGGATATTGCTGGGTACAAGTAGAGGCAGATTAAATTTAGATTTAGCAGCATTATTCATAAGAGCAGAAAAAGGTTTATCAACAAATAAATTTGGTATTTTTACATGAGGAATAATCCAGATCAATTATATGGCAAAAAAATAAAATAAATCTAATGATTAAAGAAAAGAAAAGTTCTTCCTCAGGATGGGAAAACATATAAAAAGTATTGGAGGATGAATTGAGGGACTTGTATAAGGCAAAACAACCAGGTGAGATAACTGCAATCCAGTCTCCCACCTCATAAAGAAATACAGGAAAATTCAATTAAACAGGTGAAGGAAATGAATAAAACTGGTCAAGACATGAAACTGGATATAGACATAACAACAAAAACACCTGAAGACCCAGCTATACCACTCCTGGGCACATACCCAAAAGATGATCCAGCACATAACAAGGACATGTGCTACTATGTTCATAGCAGCCTTATTTATAATAGCCAGACTCTAGAAAGAACCCAGATGTCCTTAAACAAAAGAAAGTTACAGAAAATATGGTACATTTACATAATGAAATACTACTCAGCTATTAAAATCAATGACTTCATGAAATTTGCACCAAATTGATAGAACTAGAAAATATCACCCTGAGTGAGGTAACCCAGTCCAAAAGAACACATATGGTATGTACTCACTGATAAGTGGATATTAGTCAAAAAAAGCTCAGAACACCAATGATAGAACTCACAGTCCATATGAAACCCAAGAAGAAGGAAGACCAAAGTGTGGGTGCATCCATCCTACTCAGAAGAGGAAGAAAATAATTATTGGGGGTAGCAGGAGGAAGGGATCTGGGAAGGAGCGAGGAGGGGCAGGATCTGTGGTGGGATGAGATGTGGGAGAAGTACAGAGGTTCAGGAAAGTGAACTGAGGTGTGTAGCAGTGGAGGATGGAGAACTGGGGGTAGCCACTAAAAAGTTCCAGATGGCAGGGAAGCAAGACATTCCTAGAACCCAACAGGGATGACATTAGCTGAGAAAGACTGAACAAAGGAGAGAAAAACCTGTAGAGACCATATTCAGTAGATAGGTATGGCCTCCAGTTGAGGGATGGGGCCACTCACCCATCTGAAACATTTTAACCCAGAATTGTTCCTATCTAAAAAAAATGCTGGGACAAAAATGGAGCCGAAACTGAAGGAAAGGCCATTCAGAGGCCACCCCATGTAGGAATCCATCCCACCCACAGACACAAAACCCTGACATTATTACTGATGCCAAGAAGCCCTTGCTGAAAGAAACCAAGTGTAGCTGTTCCCTGACAGGCTTGGCGAGCACCTGACCAATACAGATGCAAATACTTATAGCCAACCATTTGATTGAGCCCAAGGACCCCAATGGAATAATAATGGAAAGAACTGAAGGAGCTGAAGGGGATTGCAACACCAAAGAAAGATTAAGTATATCAACTAACTGGACCACCCAAAGCTCCTAGGGACAGAACCACCAACCAAAGATTGCACATGGAGGGACCCAAGGCTCAAGCTACATTTGCAGCAGAGAATTGCCTTATCTGGCATCAATAAAAAGGGAGGCCCTTAGTCCTGTGGAGGCTTGATACCCCAGCATGAGGGGATGCTAGAGTGGTGAGGCAGGAATGGGGAGTGGATGGGAAGCACCCTAATACAGGCAAAGAGGAGGGGTTGGAATGGGTGAATTACAGAGGCTAAATCAGGAAGGAAAATGGATGGAAAACTCCAACACAAGGAGGAAAACTAAAACCTAGAAAAACCAAGAAAGTAATCTTCCAACAACTCAAAAATAACATAGTTACACAAACATAATTCCACCTCTAATAACAAAAAATAACAGGAAGCAACAATCATTTTCCCTTAATATCTCTTAATATCAATGGACTCAATTCTCCAATAGAAAGATATAGACTATCAGACTGGATACATAAAGAGGACCCAGAATTTTGCTGCATAAAGGAAACACACCTCTGTGAAAAAGACAGACACTACCTCAGAGTAAAAGGATGGAAAACAATCTTTCAAGCAAATGGTCTCAAGAAACAAGCTGGAGTAGCAATTCTAATAACCAAATAAATAAACAAAGTAACCAATTAAAAAATAAAATAAATTCTTTTTTTTAGAACATGAAAGCTACCATAAGCAATGAATAACAAAAAAGAAGATAAAGAGAGAAAAAGAAAATAAAATACAAATAGAGGCAATTCTGGAGATGTAAATCCTAGGAAAAACATAGGAATTGCCAGACACAAGCATCACTGACTAAATAAATAAATAAATAAATAAGATTAAAAAAAAAACAAGAGAGAATCTCAGGTATAGAAGATACTAAAGAAGAAATGGATGCATCAGTTTAAAAATGCTAAATCTAAAAAGTTTATGAGATAAAAAAAAAAACAAAATTTGGGACACCACAAAAAGGCTAAACCTAAGAATCATAGTTACAAGAGAAAGAGAGGGTTCCCAGCTCAAAATTCCCAGAAAATATTTTAAACAAAATCATAGAAGCTAATTAGCCTAACCTAAAGAAAGAGATGCCTATAAATGTCCAAGAAGCTTATAGAACAATAAATGGGATCAGAAGAAAAAATCCTCCTGCTTCATGATAATCAAAACAGTAAATATAACAAATAATGGCAGAAAATTAAGAGCCACATGGAAAAAACCCCCAAAGTAACATATAAAGTAATATGTACCAGAATTACACCCAACTCTAAAGGCAGAATGGCCTGGACAGGTGTCTTGTAGGGGCTAAGAGATCACAGATGTTAGCCAAGAATATTATATCCAGAAAAAATCCTTCAGTCACCAAACAGGGAGAAACCAAAATATTCCATGACAAAACCAAATTTAAAAAAATATCTTTCCACTAATATAGCCCTATAGGGGATTCTTTAGAAAAAAGTAAAAGCCAACCTATAACATAAGGAGGGTAACTACATACAAAAAAAAACACAAGAAATTAAATTTTCACATCAAGAAAACCAAGAAAAGAAACATACAATACCGCACACAAACACCACAACCACACACCAACACCACCAACATCAACATAATAAAACACACAATCATTGGTATTAATATCTGTCAATATCAATGGCCTCAATTCCCCAACAAAAAGACACAGGTTAAGAGAGTGGATTGATTTGTAAACTGGAACCATCTTTCTGCTGCATACAAAACAAAACAAAACAAAACAAAAAACCACACCTCCACAACAAAGATAGACACTAACTTAGAGTTGAGATGCTGGGGAAAAAAAGGTTTTCCAAGCAACTGAACTCAGAGCAGTGGGCACCCATATCCTGAGACATCCTAGAGGAGCCACTGTACTCAGAGAAGCTGGAACTCAGGATCACAGGATCACAAAGACATCTGGACCTTGAGGAGTTCTAACACAAAAAAGGTAACTGGAAAGGCAGGCTCCAGTCAGAGACAGTGAGTGCAGTTAGCACTAGAGTTAACCAGATGATGAAAGGCAAGCACAGGAATATAAGCAACAGAAACCAAAGTTACTTGGCATCATCAGAACCCAGCAAGCCCTGAACACCCCATCACACCAGAAAAGCAGGATTCAGAGTTAAAATCACTTCTCATGGTAATGATAGAGGACTTTAAGGAGGACATAAATAACACTTTCAAAAACATTGAGGAGGGCTGGAGAGATGGCTCAGCGGTTAAGAGCACTGGCTGCTCTTCTAGAGGTCATGTGTTCAATTCCCAGCAACCACATGGTGGCTCACAACCATCTGTAATTGGATTTGATGCCTTCTTCACAACCAACCAACCAACCAATCAATCAATAAATAAATAAATCTAAAAAAAAACATTGAGGAGAACACAGGTAAACAGGTAGAAACCCTTAAAGAGGAAACAAAAAATCCCTTAAAGAATTGCAAGAAAACACAACCAAACAGGTGTAGGAATTAAACAAAAACATCCAGGATCTAAAATTGGAAGTAGAAACAATAAAGAAATCTCAAAGGGAGACTACCCTGGAGATAGAAAACCTAGGAAAAGGATCAGGAGTCATAGATGAAAGCATCAACAGGGAGACAAGGGAGAGAAGAGAGAATCTCATGTGCAGAAGATACAATAGAAAACATTGTCACAACTGTCAAAGACAATGCAAAATGCAAAAAGCTCCTAACCCAAAACATTCAGGAAATCCAGGACACAATGAGAAGGCCAAACCTAAGGATAATAGGTATAGATGAGGGGGAAGATTCCCAACTTAAAAAGCCAGTAACTGTCTTCAACTAAACTATAGAAGAAAACGTCCTTAACCTAAAGAAAGAGATGTCCATAAATATACAAGAAGCCTACAGAACTCCAAGTACTAGAGTAGACCAGAAAAGAAATACCTCCCATTACATAATAATCAAAACATCAAATGTACAAAAGAAAGAAAAAATACTAAGCAAGCAAAAAAAGGTCAAGTAACATATAAAGGTAGACCTATAAGAATTACATCAGACTTCTCACCAGAGACTATAAAAGCCAGAAGATCCTGGACTGATATCATACACACCCTAAGAGAACACAAATGCCAGCCCAGACTACTATACCCAGCAAAACTCTCAATCACTATTGATGGCAAAAACAAGATATTCCATGAGAAAACCAAATTTACACAATATCTTCCCACAAATCCAGCACTTCAAAGGATAATTGGTGGAAAACTCCAACACAAGGAGGAAAACTAAAACCTAGAAAAACCAAGAAAGTAATCTTCCAACAACTCAACAATAACATAGTTACACAAACATAATTCCACCTCTAATAACAAAAAATAACAGGAAGCAACAATCATTTTCCCTTAATATCTCTTAATATCAATGGACTCAATTCTCCAATAAAAAGATATAGGCTATCAGACTGGATATATGAAGAGGACCCAGAATTTTGCTGCATAAAGGAAACACACCTCTGTGAAAAAGACAGACACTACCTCAGAGTAAAAGGATGGAAAACAATCTTCCAAGCAAATGGTCCCAAGAAACAAGCTGTAGTAGCAATTCTAATAACAAATATAATCGATTTTCAACCAAAAGTACTTTAAAAAGATAAGGAAGGACACTTCATATTCATCAAAGGAAAAATGTACCAAGATGAACTCTCAATTCTGAACATCTATGCCCCAAATGCAAGGGCACCCACATACATAAAAGAAACTTTACTAAAGCTTAAAGCATACATTGCACTTTACACAATAATAGTGGGGGGTTTCAACACCCCACACTCAGCAATGGACAGATCATGGAGACAGAAACTAAACAGAAACACAATGAAACAAACAAAAGTTATGAACCAAATGGATTTAACTGATATCTATAGAACATTTCATCCTAAAACAAAAGAATATACCCTTTTCACAACACCTCATGGTACCTTCTCCAAAATAGACCATATAATTGGTCACAAAACAGACCTCAACAGATACAAAAAGATTGAAAAAAAATGCCTTGCATCCTATCAGACCACCATGGACTAAGGCTGGTCTTTAATAATGAAAAAAAACAATGGAAAGCCCACATACACGTGGAAACTGAACAATGCTCTACTCAAGGATGACTTGGTCAAGGAGGAAATAAAGAGAGAAATTAAAGACTTTTTAGAATTTAATGAAAATGAGGTCACATCATACCAAAACTTGTGGGACTCCATGAAAGCAGTACTACTAAGAGGAAAACTCATAGCTCTAAGTGCCTACAAAAAGAAACTAGAAAGAGCATACACTAACAACTTGACAGTACACCTGAAAGCTTTAGAGCAAAAAGAAGCAAATATACCCAAGAGAAGTAGATGGCAGGAAATAATCAAACTCAGGGCTGAAATCAACCAAGTAGATACAGAAAGAACTATACAAAATATCAACAAAACCAGGAGCTGTCCTTTTAGAAAATCAACAAGATAGATAAACCCTTAGCCAGACTAAACAAAGGGCACAGAGACAGTATCCAAATTAATAAAATCAGAACTGAAAAGGGGGACATAACAAGAGAAAAAATGAGGAAATTAAAAAAAACATCAGATCTTACTACAAAGGCCTATACTCAACAAAATTGAAAAATCTGGATGAAATGGACAATTTTCTAGAGAGATACCAGATACCAAAATTAAATCAGGAGCAGATAAACCATCTAAATAGTCCCATAACCCCTAATAAAATCAAAGCAGTCATTAAAAGTCTCCCCACCAAAAAAAGTCCGGGTTCAGATGATTTTAGTGCAGAATTCTATCAGACCTTCAAGGAAGACCTAATACCAATTCTCTTCAAACTATTCCTTCCACAGAATAGAAACAGAAGGAACACTACCCAATTCATTCTATAAAGCTACAATTACGCTCATACCTAAATCTCACAAAGACCCAACAAAGAAAGAGAACTACCAACCAATCTATCTTATGAATATTGATGCAAAAATACTCAATAAAATTCTCACAAAACGAATCCAAGAACACATCAAAACAATCATCAATCATGATCACGTAGGTTTTATCCCAGGAATGCAGGGATGGTTCAATATTTGGAAATCCATCAATGTAATCCACTACATAAACAAACTCAAAGAAAAAAGCCACATGATCATCTCACTAGATGCTGAGAAAGCATTTAACAAAATTCTACATCCCTTCATGTTAAAAGTCTTGGAAGGATCAGGAATTCAAGGCCCATACCTAAACATAGTAAAAGCAATATACAACAAGCCAGTAGCCACCATCAAATTAAATGGAGAGAAACTTGAAGCAATCCCACTAAGATCAGGGACTAGAAATGCTCAACATCCTTAGTCATCAGGGAAAGGCAAATCAAAACAACCCTGAGATACCACCTTACACCAGTCAGAATGGCTAAGATAAAAAAACTCAGGTGATTGTAGATGCTGGTGAGGATGTGGAGAAAGAGGAACACTCCTCCATTGTTGCTGGGATTGCAAGCTGGTACAACCTCTCTGGAAATCAGTCTGGCAGTTCCTCAGAAAACTGGGCATAGCATTACCTGAGGATCCAGCTATACCGCTCCTGGGCATATACCCAGAAGATGCTCTAACATATAACAAGGACATATGCTCCATTATGTTCATAGCAGCCTTATTTATAATAGCCAGAAGCTGGAAAGAACCCAGATGTCCTTCAACAGAGGAATGGATACAAAAAATGTGGTACATTTACACAATGGAGTATTACTCAGCTATTAAAAATAATAAATTTGAGAAATTCTTAGGTAAATGGATGGAACTAGAAAATATCATCCTGAGTGAGGTAACCCAATCACAAAAGAACAGGCATAGTATTTACTCACTGATAAGCAGATGTTAGCCCAAAACCTTGAAATAGCCAAGATACAACTAACTGACCACATGAATCCCATGAAGAAGGAAGACCAAGTGTGGATGCCTTGGTCCTACTTAGAAGAAGTAACAAAAATACTCAAGGGAGCAAATATGGAGACAAAGTGTGGGACAGAAACTGAAGGAAGGGCCATCTGGAGACCATTCCACCTGGGTATCCATCCCATGTGCAGTCACCAAAGGTAGACACTGATGTGGATGTCAGGAAGTTCATGCTGACAAGAGCCTGATATAGCTGTTTCCTTAGAGGTCTGCCAGAGTCTGACATATTCAGAGGCAGATGCTCACAGCTATCCATTGATCTGATCAAGGGTTTCCCAATGGAGAAGTTAGAGTGAAGACTGAAGGAGCTGAAAGGGTTTGTGGCCCCATGGGGAGAACAACAATACCAACCAACCAGTGCTCCCCAGGGTCTAAACCACCAGCCTGGGAGCACATAGGGAGGGATCCATGACTCCATCTGTATATGTAGGGGAGGATGGCCTTGTTGGGCATAGGTGGGAGAGGAGATCCTTGGTCCCATGAAGGCTGAACACCGAGTGGGGGGGGGAGAATTCGAGGGTGGGGAGGTGGGAGTAGGAGGGTAGGTGGGGGCACATCCTTATAGAAGCAGGAGGAGGGGGGATGGGATAGGAGGTTCCTGGGTGGTGGAGAGAATGGGGTTAGGAGATAAAATCTGAAATGTAAATATAATATCCAATAAAAAAAGAACAATACTCAACTACATATAAAGAAAGAAAAAACCCAATATAGGTAAAACATTCCTGTACAGTAAAAGAACTTCCAGAGGTATCACCCTCGTTGATGTCAAACTGTACTATGGATCTATAGTAATAAAACCACATGGTATTACATAAAAACAGACAGGTTGGTGAATGAAATCAATCTAAAGACCCAGATATAAATCCACAAACTATGGATACCTAATTTTTATTTTAAGAAGTCAGATACACTCTATTGTAATGCTAAGTATGAGACATTAAGATATAGAGATTTTAGGTAGCTCCTGGGATATTGCTCTTAAGTTAATTTAGATTGGTGAATAAAGATTCTAATAGCCAATAGCTGGACAGAAGAGACATAGATGGGATTGAGATTTCACAGGCATGAAGAAAGAGAGGACAAGAAGAGGAGGAAGAAGGAGAGCCACCATGGGCTAAGTGCCAAGAGCATGTGGCCCAGAGGTCTGGTTAAGAGCAGACCAGATGGAACATAGTAAATGGTAAGTTATAACTTGGGTTATTGAAATTAGATTTTAACATCATGAAGTATATACAGCTCCCCAGCTATAGTCCTGACTAAGGTATATTTTAAAATATAAATACTGTGTTTCTGTCTCATCCAGGAAAATAAATGGTTTAAGGCACAGAAGAAACCCAGTGTCAGAATTTTTAATATTTTCTACTACTCACAATGGGGAATGGGGGGAAAGGCATCTACAATGCATGCTGCTGGTCTAACTAGATGTTGTCATATAGAAAAATACCAATAGACCATATGTGTCACTCTGCCCAAAACTCAAGCCCATGTGGATTAAAGACTTCAACATAAAACAGATAAACTAAACCTGATAGAAAAGAAAGTATGGAATAGCTTTGAATGCATTCACACAGGAAAAAACTTCCTGGATTAAATACCAATACAGCAGGCCCTAAGTAAAACAGTTATTAAGTAGGATACACACACACACACACACACACACACACACACACACACACACACACACACAATTAATAATAATAATAATAATAATAATAATAATAATAATAATAATAATAATAATAATAACTAATGAATAATAAGATGTGTAATTGAGAAGGGGTGAGCAAGTCCATGGCAGGGATGTGAGAAAAAGGGAAATAAAAATGATGTAAATATAGTACTTATGTACCAAACTTTCAGAAGCAACTTTTAAAAATAAGTATTTTAATGTATTTATAGATAAAGGAGAAAGAGCAGATGTAAGCAAGCAACTTCATGTACTGGTGCATAGGAAATATACTTATGTAACAAACAATTGAATGAAGAAATAACATCCCATATAGTGATCCTTCTAATGAGTTTTTCTACATGTAAGCCATACTTTATTCTATTTTCATAATTTACCATATGTGTATGTGTGTGAGAGAGAAAGAGAATAAAAATTTTATCCTCAGAATAGTTCATTATAAAGTGATATAATTAGGTAATAATGGGCCAGTTAGTTGATTTAGGCAAATACATACCAAAACAAAACCATTATGATCATTCCAGTGAGGTTCATAACACTCCATTCTAGCCAATATCATCCAGAGGTAACTGTTAATGTCTTTATTTTTTACTATGTGTTAATTCAGCCCTGGAGGTAACTCTAGGCAGGGCACAAAAGTTCCATCATTTGCAGGATACTGTCTCAAACTCCACTAGTGATGGAGCTAGTATTGGTGTGGTGCTTGAGTTGGCTTTATGTTTATTCTTCCAGTAGTCTCAACTGAAGCTGGTATCAGTAAGCCACCAGTACTGGGTCTGTATCTAAGTGGACTGCTGGTAGTGGAGCTAATAGCCAGTATGTCCCCAGCCCTGGGCTAGCTTCTCATTCTGGTGCTAACATTGAAACTGTAACTCCTGGTTCCACCTCTGACAGTAGCTATAGAGCTATGAGTGACAATTAAACTACATTTTGAACACCCCTTATTCAGGAATTCTTCCAGGGACAGAAAATGGGCAATTGAAATGACTTGAGACAGTTTCTCTTACTACAGCCTAGTCTATCCTATCTTACATACCTCCCTTCATCCACTGCCTCTCTCACAGTGGACACTAGGTACTACAGGAGGGACAAGATAAAGTGAGCATGATGCACACTGTCTGAGACAAGTGGCTTAAGATGCATCAAAGGTGTCATCTCTTTCAGTCCAATAATGTTTTGGAACTCATGGGAATATTGTAGATACTGCATCTCCAGGTCACCCCACCTCAACAAATCCAGCATTTAGCTCCTCTTTCCAGGTTATTCCCTATCAAGACCTGCATCTCCAGGCCACCACACCCATCAACAAATCCATCACCTAGCACCATTTCCATGTTACCTGCAACAAGATCTCTGTCTCTAGGTTATTCCCCCAAGTCTGCATTTCAAGGTTACAAGCCTAAGCCTGCCTAACAAGCACCAATCAGGAAAAAAGCAGAAGTTAACTTTAAGGTTTGGCTCCCAGCATGAACCAATTAAGTTAAAGGCCACAGTAGTCCCCCAATTAGATGCTTGTCAGTATAGAATCTCTCACCCCTCACCTGTCATTTCCTATAAAACCTTTTACCAATGAATGTTTGAGGTTTTTCTCCACTGAAACTGTCCTGTGACTCAGTGGTGAGTTAAGCTGAAACTTGAACTTGTGAACAAAGTCCCTTGTGTTATTGCATCAGATGGACTCCTGATTGGTCTTTTGTGGTTCAACAGCACCACCTCATACTACATTTTGGGTGAGTTGGCCTGGAAGTTTCCCATGGCTTTCCTGATTACCAATCTATAGAGTCCTGATGCTGCTAAATTCAGCCTGGGTCTGTCCATATGGGTTTCTGTAGTGCTATGATAAACTTCCTGATTTCCATGTTCCCGTGCTATGTTTCCTGTTGACCATGTTAAGAGCTTCCTGTCTGTCCTCATGTTAAGTGAGTCTATGTGGTCTGTACTGCACTGTAATTTGGGTCCACATAGCACCTTGGTCTGTGTCAGAGGTTTGTGTCTGTGTGTAATGTTTCAGGTTCTGAGCCATGCTGAGGTGACTTTGGTTCTAAGCATCTGTGAAGCACCATGGTCTGAGCAGTTCTTTGCATGTAAACTCTTGAGTGGTTCCACATCTGTATTTCTGTTCTGAAGAAAGAACAGAAATTTATATCCCTGACCAGAAATAAAATACACACAAACTGAACCCAAGAACCTATCTAATAGATCATAAACTACAATCAAGTAGGCCTAATTCCAGAGATGCAAGGGTGGTTCAACACATGAAAATCTGTCAACTTTATATACTATATTAACACACTGAAAGGAAAAAAAACTTATAAAAATTCAAAACATGTTCATGATAAAACGTCTTGGAGTGATCAGCAATAAAATGGACAAACCTAAACTTAATAGAATTAATTTATGCTGGCAGTGGTGGCGCACACCTTTAGTCTCAGCACTTGGGGGGCAGTGAAGGGCAGTGGATTTCTGAGTTTGGGGGCAACCTAGACTATAGAGTTACAAAACAGCCAGGGCTATACAGAGAAACCCTGTCTAGAAAAACCAAAACCAAACAAACAAACAATAAAAGCAATTTACATTAAGCTGATAGTCAACATCAAATTAAATGAAGAGAAACACAAATAGGAACTAAAATCAGGAACAAGATGAGGCTATAGACACTCTTCATTCAATATAGTACTTGAAGTTTTAGATAGAACATTAAGGCAATTAAAGGAGATCAGGGGATATGAATTGGAAAAGAAAAAGTCAAAGTACTAGCTATTTGAAGATGATATTATAGTATACATAAGCAGTCCCCAAAATTCTACTAGGGAGCTCCTACATCTGATAAACACGTTCATTAAATAACCTGGATACAAGAGTAACTAAAAAAAAACCAGTAACCCTCCTATATAGAAATGACAAACACACTGAGAACAATATCAGGGAAACAAGCTCAGTGATGGCGGCACATGCCCAGAGCACTTGCCAGGTAGAGGTAGGTGGGTTGCTGTGAGTTTGAGGCCATCCATGTCTACAAAGCTAGCTCCAGAATAACCAAGACTACACAGAAAAACTCTGTCTTAAAAAAAGAAGCAACAAAAACATGAAGTAAAGCATTCCATTTAAAATATCTAAAAATAATATAAAATTTCTTGGGAAACCTCCAATCAAGCAAGTGAAAGACCTCCATGACCATAACTTTAAGTCTCTGATGGATAAAATTGAAGACAGTATCAGAATACCAAAAGATTTCCCATGCCCATGGATCAGGAGTAACAACATACTAAAAATGACCATCTTACCCAAAGGAATCTACAAATTCAACAAAATTCCAATAAAGATTTCTCACCAACAATTCTTTACAGACCTTTAAAGAACAGTGCTCAACTTCATATAGAGAAACAAAAAAAACTCAGGATAGATAAAACAATCCTGTACAGTAAAAGTATTTCCAGAGATAACAGCCTCACCAATCTCAAGCTGTACTGTAGAGCTATAGTAATAAAAACCATATGGTTATTAGTATAAAAACAGACAGGTTGATCAATAGAATGAAATTGAATATCCAGATATAAATCCATACAGGCATGGACACCTGATATTTTTATTTAAAAACAAAAGTTAGAAATACAAAATTGTTGAGGTTTTGTTCTCTAAGGCAAATAGAAATATTAAGGTTGTAATCCTTAATATTTTCTACTATACACAATGAGGGAAGAGCATGTTCATCATATGGTGTTGGTCTAACTGGAGGTTTGCATGTAGAAGAATGCAAATAGATACATGTTCATCACTCTGCACAAAACTCAAGCTCAGGTGGATCAAAGACCTCAACATAAAACCAGATACACTAAACCTGACAGAAAAGAAAGTGGGGAAGAACATTGAGTGTATTGACACAGGATACAACTTCCTGAGTAGAACTCCAATAAAAACAATTATTAAAAAGGAAACACGCACACCTCACACCTAACAAAAATAACTAAAATATAAGAAGCTATGTAGTTGAGAATTAGGCAGGACCATTGCGAGAGTCTATGGAAAAAAAGGAAGTGGAAATGATGTAAATGCAGTACTTACATATAAAACATTCAAAAGCATTTAAAAAAAACAAATGTGTCTTAATGGGCTTAGATAACAAGAATGAGCAGGTATGATACAAGATAAGCAGTTCTTACATACCTACCTTCAGCACTGCCTTTCTCACAGTGGACTACAGGTACTACAAGAGGGACAAGGTAAGGTGAGTATGATGCACACTGTCTGAGACAAGTGGGTTAAAATGTATCAAAGGTGCCATTTCTTTCAGTCTGGTAATGTTTTAGAAGAAGTACTGTAGATACCAGCCTACTAGGGAGCCCAAGGTAGAGGACACTGCAGAAATTATACTGATGATTATTACATCAGTCTGCACTGTGATGTATGCCACTTCATGTACTAATACATAGAATATATACTTATGTAATAAAAATTAAATGAAGAAATACTATCCTATATAATGATCCTTCTAGTGAGTTTTTCTACATGTAAGACATATTCTTATTCTACTATCATAATATATCTAATACATTAGGTCATAATAAATATATGCAGCTGATACCATGGATCCCTCCATGCATACTCTTTGGTTTGTGGTGTAGTCTCTGGGAACTTTGGGGGGATGCATCAGGCTGATTGATATTGTTGTTCTTATGGGGTTGCTAAACCCTTCAGCTCTTTCAGTCCTTCCCCTAACTCTTCTATTGAAGTCCCTGTGCTGCATCATCTGTATTGTCAGTTTTGGCACTGCCTCTCAGGGGACAACAATATCAGGCTCCTGTAAGCAAGTGCTTATTGGCAGCAAAAATAGTGTCTGGGTTTTGTGTCTGCAGACAGGATGGATCCCTAGGGAGGCAGTCTCTGGATGGCCTTTCCTTCAGTCTTTGCTCCATTATTTGTCCCTGCATTTCCTTTTGACAGGAGCAAATCATGATTAATATTTTTGAGGTGGGTGATTGGCCCCATCTCTCCAATCAGGGCAGTGCCTATCCACTGGATATTGTCTCTACAGGTTTTTTCCCCTTTGTGTGGCCTTTAAGCTAATGTTATCCCTGTTGGGTCCTAGGAATGTCTTGCTTCTTTGGCATCTGGGACTTTCTAATGGCTATGCAGTGCAAATTTAAAAAGCCCATGTCAGAGAAGCTCATGGGCCTTAAGGGACAATGTTCTATTGTTACTTTTAAATGGTCATGTTGTCAAACTGCTTTCTAAATACCTGAACAGAGAATCTTTCTTCAGTGTAGTGGTTAATGCTGAGACTTATAACAGGCCCAAGTCCTGAGAATGACTCTGAAAGCTCAGCTATAAATGTGTATCAACATCAAACTCTCCTCAACTTGGACTTGGGAAATTTCACTAAAAAGAGAGGAGAAATAATAAAAGTGCCAGAGGAAGAAGGAGAAAGTTATGGAATACTTTCTTCAAGATTTTACATGGCCATGCACAGTAGCTATGGTTACCTTATCTGAACAAAGCTCACACAAAATCAGTATAGTTATAATCCCAGTATAGATAAGGGATGGGTGCTAGAGGTCCCACCCCCATCACAGTAGCTATAGGTAAGTGATAACTCATGAAGAAAGGTCATGCTTTTGCAAGTCTTGCCATTTATAACTTCCCCAGATCATAGTAGATGGTCCTATATGCTTGTGCACATGAGACGTATTAATGGAACTCTGAGACAGAAACATGTTAAATTCTTCACTAGATGTCCTGGAGGTAGATAGTGGGAGGCTGGTATGATCAAAGTATATTGCAAACATGTATGAAATGTTCAAAGAACATATTCAAAATATTATTTAACAAAAGAGAAAATAATGAAATTTTCATTAATAAAGAATGAAATGATGTCACTTATAGGAAATGGATAGAATTGATGATTATTGTGTTAGATTGCCCAGACATCCAAAGACAAGTTTCACAATTTTTCTCTCATATGGAATTTTGAAAAACAGGACTTGAAAGGCAAAAGAGGACATTTATGAGTGTGGTGAATAAATGGAAGGGAGTGTAATGCAGGAGGTCAATATCCTCAAACAACGTTATATATATTACAGAGATAATTAAAACTCATTCCTTTGAGACATGTATGATGGTGATAACTTTAATATGAGTATTCAGAGGACAGAGACAGGCAGATTTCTATGAACTAAAGACTAGCCTGGTCTACTTGAACTACATAATCCACATGATCTCTATGAAATAAAGATTCAGCCTACTCTCAGTGGCTGTGGTATTCATGGTTTTCTACACCTGTGTCCAAGGCCATTAGGTGATAATTAAAACTCATTCCTTTGAGACATGTATGATGGTGATAACTTTAATATGAGTATTCAGAGGACAGAGACAGGCAGATTTCTATGAACTAAAGACTAGCCTGGTCTACTTGAACTACATAATCCACATGATCTCTATGAAATAAAGATTCAGCCTACTCTCAGTGGCTGTGGTATTCATGGTTTTCTACACCTGTGTCCAAGGCCATTAGGTGAGACTTTGACTCAAAAACTCAAACAAAAAAACCATCACTTCGTATAATTACTATACACTAATAAGAAAGAAACAGGTAAGACACTATCTTCAAGGGTAAAGAAGATATAACTTACAAGGGAACTGTAGCACTTATAGTATTGATTTCTATCATTTAACTCTAGTGATTTTTAAATGAATACTTTAATAGTATTCATTAAAATGCCACATACATGGATATATTTAATATAATATATAGTATATAGATATAGAATATATTATAATATATATAATATATATGGTACAGAAGTATATGCACATATATTTTAATGGTGATGGCTATGTATATATTCTTTTCTTTAGACATTATCTCAGTTTTTATAAATATGAATTAATATTTCAGTGACAAGATAATGGCTGTGATTTCAGAAGTTTCCACGTAGTATACCAGTCTAAGGAATCATCTTAACATACAATAGTCTGAGAAGCACATTCACTTAAATTGCTGGTGGAGCAGCAGAACACCAACTAAGTTCTCTGTACTTGAATCCATTTCTTCATAATAATCACTAGATATGAAAATATCTGTCAGAGTAATTGGCTACCATTAATGATGCTAAGTATTTTCATGGTGATTTTCCAAGAACAAAAACACAGTTTGAATATATCAGAGGGAAACAGAGGACAATGTATTTATGCAATTAAATGTGGAGCCCATTTCATTTTAGAAAAGAGTATAATTGGATTAAAATTTTTAGTTTAACTTTTTCAGATTTTTATATAAGTATTATATTTATATCATTTCCACCAGCCCATACACTTGGGCACCAAACCCTTATAGAGAACAGACTCATGTCACATAACTGCAGCACCATATGAAAGGCAATTCTAAACTCTTTCTTTCCACTTTTATACTTCACATAAACTTGATATTCCTAAACAAAGAGGTTTCCAAAACACTTTTCACCAACTAGAACCTGTACCCATTTTGTCTACCTGATATCAATGGACCACTGAGTTTGGAAGAAAAATGAAGGCAACTGCATAGTTAATATCAGCCTAAGAATATACTACAAAAATTTGAACAATGAAGAAAAATTACAAAATGATGAGAAAACTATGTGGGAAGAAGGAAAAGCTGGGAATGTCTACGAAATGTGAGCAAAGAAGAGAATTATAGTGTTGATTTCATAGTAGAAGGACAAGGGGTGATAATGATGGAGTACATAGTACAAAAGTAGTACAGGAATGAACTCTGAGTGTTTATACCACATAAATGTGCCAAACATTTAGTAGATACTCCTATTCATTATACAACATGCATTATGCAACACATATATGTATCAAAACATCTCTTCTTACAAAAATGTATTTCTTCGTGTATTAATAAAAATGAAAAGTGTATTACAAACACAAGGCTGGAAAATTCCATGCATAGATGGAGGTCTCAGAATGGTGACTTCAATGTGTATATAAGAAGCCAGAAGACATAACTATGAGGCTGATGAACCGCACTCTGCAGTAAACATAACCAGTTCATTGATGGTGTGTCTGAGATGCAGTGTTTATTTAAGCTTATTATCAGCTGAAATTCAAAATATTGCTGAATTAAATTTGAAAAATAAGATTAAGCTGTGCATAGTGGTTCTTGCCGCTAATCCCAGCATTCAGAAGCCAGAGGTGGGCTGATCTCTACTGGTTCAAGGCAACCATTATCTATATAAAAAATTCTAGAATATATAAATTGACATAAAGACATGACTATAAATAAATTTTTGTGTGAAAATAATCCTATCTAAGGAAGCTTTTCATGATATAAAAGGCAAAAAAATCATCATTCCAAAAGCTACAATTATGCAAATGAAGAGTGATACACTAAATTTTCCAACTTTGGGGGAAAGATATCATGTGCAAAGGGAAATACAGAAAGGACTTATGTGTATATATTTTGGAGACCCCTTTCCTAAGATTATCAAGATCAAGAAAAGAGGTAAAGTGTAACATTTAAGATATATGTAAGATGTTCAGATTAAGATATCTTTAAGATAACCATTAAGAGAGAAAATGGTACACATGCCAATCAAGGAGGAGACCTAAGTATCTAATGGGAAGCAGAAGATGCATCATTTTGTTCTGCCAAAGATATTTTTCAGTGCTCCTTTCATGTCCCGATTCCTCAGACTGTAGATAAAGGGATTCAGCATCGGTGTGACTACAGTGTACATCACAGCCACAATGGCATTTTTCTCACTAGTGTTATTAGATGAGGGGACACAATACAGTCCAATGATGGCTCCATAATACAAGGAAACCACACAGAGGTGAGAGCCACATGTGGAAAAGGCTTTGCGGATTCCCTTGATGGAGGGAGTTTTCAGAATGGTGACTCCAATGTATCCATAAGAGACCAGAATGCATATGAATGGTAGGGTAATAACCATATTACCTAAAACTAGGATGATAAGATCATTGATGGTAGTGTCTGAGCTGGACAGCTTCAGCAAAGTAGAGAGGTCACAGAAATAGTGGGGGATGGTATTGCTTCTAAAGTGAGATAGGTGGGCCAAGAGGAGGGTTTGTACAAGGGCATTGGCTGAAGATAAGGCCCAGGATATTACTACTAGAAGAACACAGAGGTTCAGATTCATGATGATGGTATAGTGGAGAGGATGGCAGATGGCCACATACCTGTCATAGGCCATTGAGGTTAGAAGAAAGCTATCAATGCTTCCAAAAACTATGAAAAAATATACCTGGGAAACACACCCAGTATATGAGATGGACTGACTGTGTGTCAGCATATTCACGAGCATCTTTGGAACTGTGACTGATGAGAAAGAGATGTCAGTGAAGGCCAAGTGGCTGAGGAAGAAGTACATGGGGGTGTGGAGGTGAGAGTCCAGCCTGATGAGCAGGATGATGAGCAGGTTCCCCAGCACTGTGGTCAGGTACATGACCAGGATCAGGGAAGAGTACAGAGCTTGGTTCTCTGCTTGAATGGGGAGTCCCAGGAGAATGAACTCAGACACAGTGCTATCATTATCCATCCTCAAGCTCTTCCTCTTCTGCTGTGAGTGAAAGGAGAAATGGGACAGGAAGAGAAGTGATTTTGACTAAAACAATGTGGGAACATTTTATGAATCACCAGTACTGAAAATAAGATTAGTTGGGTATTTTAATCTGAATATGTAGATTTTTGTTATCATGATGTGCTGCTGATATTTTCGAAAGAGACATAATTTGCTGACCTTGAAAATAACTGAATGTCTTTGAGAGGGAAAAAAGGAAATTCAGAACAATTATAAAATCAGACCCATTTCCATCTCAAAGTGCCTAGATTTCATGAAGACAATTTGAAATTATGGAATTAACATTTAAATTATTACCAACAAATCAAGAATTCAATGTGATTTTAATGATTGTGCATCTGTTTAACCTTTTTTGAATGCACTTGCATAAGGCTTTTTACAAATTAAATTCAGTACTTGCAAGCTATTTTTAGAATACCAAGGTTCTGTGATACTTGGGGCAATAAAACAAATGCTGGTTGGTAGACCTCCATCACTGACATGCCAGATTTCAAAACACTGACACAGTTAGAAGGTGTACATCCAATGTAACTTACATTAAATACTGTAGAAGAAACAAAAGCAATTTTAAGTTGACAATTAAAGGAGCCTTAACATATGTGCTAACACCTGTTTGAAATCCTGACTATTTGTGTCTATTGTTTTGCTTATTCCTTGACTATTTGCATTGCTAGTCCCTCAACCTAGAATTGATCTTAATACTTGCATGCAATTACAATGGTAAAAAAGCAAGAAGGAGGGAGGATGGGATAAGGGGGCTCTAGGGAGGGTTAATGGGGAAAAGGGATGACATCTGAAACATAAATAAATAAAAAAAATCCAATGCAAAAGGAAAAAAGAAAAAATTAAATTCAAGTATTGTAACTCAGAGCTTCATTGGATCAGTAAAATATTAGGATCTGGGGTAAAATAGTGAGAAGAGCATGTGCAGATTGTCAAAGCCTTAAAGGCATAAGTCTGTGCCAACATTACAATGTACCAACAATAGCATATAAGTAATTCTGAGTTACCTACATACTAACAGTTTCTCAGTCAATGTGGTCACTCTTCCATAGCATCAAATGACCCTGATTCCATGTTAACAACCTCAGCACAAACCTAAGCATTGCATTCAAGTACACAGAACACCTGGAAATACTTGACTTTCCTGCCACTACTTAGATCAGACAAGGCAATTCCTGAGGTCTTCCTAGCAAAAGAAAATTTTATCTGTTTTATTTTTTAACCTCGGTTTTTAAGCCAAAGACTTTTTGTATTAATTACTTACCCTTTTCCTCTGTTTCTAATCTGACATTCTCTCTCTTTTCTGTAATCATTCTCTACACAAATGAGCAATCACTACAGTGCGAAAAGGAGCATGATAAAATTAAAGTAGACATCATAGCTGCTGAGAGAACTCTGTGATTATATCCTTTTTGAAGACTTGTTAGTGGCCAGTTTGTCTGTTTAATTGGCAACAATCTAACCATTTGCCTCTTCAAACTTCCCAAGCCCTAACTAGAATTAATCTATGAAGACTTAGAACTATGTCAATATCATCTTTAAAATGCATAAGTATCATCAAACTCACTCTGTAGAAAAGATAGTTAATGTGATATTGTTGGAAACTAATTATAATTCCTTTCTTACTCATTTCTGTGTCAATAGTAATTACTTTATCACTACAAAAATTTTATTATCTATCTGTCCACAGGTAGATAGTTTCTAATAATTTGCTATTTTGAGTAATACTGCAATAAACAATATTATTCTTATATTATTTTATAAAGTATGTATAATATCGTAAGAAATGACCTTAGAGAATTAAACAGACATGATTTGAGAAAATATCAGGTCACAGGAGGCCTGTGATGAAGAAGCTGATATACCTTCTCTGAAGAGTCCTTACTGGAAGAACCTACATAGAAAGACTGTAAAAACAGGTCTCTATGCAAGTATTTGAAAGGACAGTGCTAGGAGCTTTGAGAAACAAGGAAAACTCAAAATAACAGCGAATCACAGAAATATAAAGGTTGGAAAATATAAGACCATCAGGCAGATGTAATGTCTAATTTGCTGTGGAGAAAATCTTTCCATTTGTTCAAAAACAGTAATACTCAGGAAAAATAAAGTAGCAGAAAATAGCAAATAGCTGGCTGGCTGCCAGGTAAAAAGTAGACTGGAGAAGCCAAGAATATGAGCACCAGGCATATGAACACCAGGGTATCTTATGGCAAAATTCACAGAGATTTGAGAAGTTGAAAAACAATACAACAGAAATTGTGTGTTGACATTAAATCTGAGCAAAGAAGATGTCTTTTCTGATTTCAGTCAAAATGGAAAAGTTTAAGGAAAATATTTTATGGAGAGGTTTTTGAGGAAGGAAGTGTTATTTTAACTCAAAAGTTGGTCAGGCTCTCAGTGCAAGATATATTGCTCTATAAAGAACTGTTTGCCATTTGATGGTGTAATCCTTACAACTCAAAATGCATGCTGACCAGAGAGACAAACAATGAGGATGACAGAGAGAGAGAGAGAGAGAGAAAGAGAGAGAGAGAAAGAAAGAGAGAGAGACAGAGAGGCAGAAAGAAAGACATCAAGAGACCCAAACATATGCACTGATACAGAATTGTGTACATTCTATGCATAATCTGACAGGCGAACTTATGCATTGAAAACAGATACATTTAGTTAAGAAGTTTGGGAAAGTTCTTTCATTTCTCTCTAGAATAAACACAATATAGAAAGAGAGGTGAATAACCTAAATCAGTCATACATCCACTGCAACAATCAGAAGACTAATCAGTTTAAATCAGATATGACAGATATATGAACATGTATTGTGTCCATGTCTTCTGGGAACTCTATGTGTGCCCTAATTTTGAAAACTATATAGAGAAACTATGATGCAATCCCTTTCCCAAATCCAAACTAGAGAAATAAAGAATAAAATTGTTATGTTGTCATTGACTCCCTTAGGGAAAGAATTATTTTGAAGCAAGCATGAGAGTCACTTCACCCTTGAGAAACAATGGTAGTAACTTTAACAAGATTTCCCACCATTATTTCCTGTTTAAAATAGTTTGGGAAAACATAAAAATATGCATTATTATCTAGCACTGAATGCTGAAACGTCTTGAAGTCCTATAGTTCTATTTTAAAATGATCCTTTAAATAAACTAATAAATATTAAAGACAATGTTAATAGATTAGTGTTTTCCTTAAAAAGAGATACCAGAATGCCCCTGCCATCCCTCAAATTGAGGCCATAGCAAGCAAAGAGCAGTCTATACTCAGTAAGTTACTGACAGTACTGCACCATCAGGAGGCAACAGAGAAAATCTTTGTATCAAGCCTCTTATTTTGAACTTCTGGCTTCCAGAACAATGAAAAATGTAATTCCATCAAGCTACTTTGTGGCATATTGTTTTAACAGTGTGTAGATATTAAACAATGTAAATACCTGCTTATATATAAAAATAAGAGCAGAGATTTCCTGCTCTACTAGAGGCCTCACAGAGTAGTAGGAGTCCAGGTGGGCTTTCTGGCCTCCAAACTTCTCCTCTCTCACTGTCTCACTGACCCCCATCCCCAGTTCCTTGCTATGATTATTAGAATATGGTGGGTCCTTAGGCAGTGGTACTGTTAGGAGTCCTGGACTTGTCGGAGGAAGTGTGTTACTCTGAGTGCTGTCTTTTAAGCTCTGCACAGTGTGGAAGAGTCAGTTTTCCTGGCTATAGTCATATCAAGATGCAGAACTCTCAGCTCCTCCTTTGCCTTGCTTGCTTGGAGCTAATATGGTCCTGCCTTAATAATATTTAACTGAACCTCTGAACCTTTAAACCATCCCCACTTAAATGTTGTCCTTTATAAGAGTTCCCTTGTTCCAACAAACCCACTACTTTTCTCTAGAAAGACAGCCCAATATTAACCACCTTAGTCCCCAAGCCCAGGGAATAGGGGCGCTGACTCTTCATTAACTTCTTCAAGCTGATTACGGGTGTTGAGATATTAGAAGAGGGGTGGGGGAAGAATAAATTGACAAGCCTCCAACCCTGTGTCTTCACTGCATCCAGATGGAATTCCAGGACATCAGAGGTTTGAGCAGGTCTACTCAGCTTGCTTTATGAGTAGATACACTAAGGCTGTGTATTCTGCAATATACAATTTTCAAGACAAGTTTTAGTATCAAGATAATTTTTTAGAGGGCTATTTTATTAAAGATGTTTGTTCTAACAACTTTTCTTTTTTCTCCTTTTTAAATTGGTTATAATATTTACATTTCAAATTTTATCCCCTTACCCCATTCCCCCCACCACCCTGGAACCCCTTATCCCATTCCTCCTCCTTGTGCTTCTATGATGGTGTGATTTTCCTGTTTCTAGGTAAGACACTTTAGTTTTTTTTTTTTGTTTGTTTTTTATTTCTTTAAAATACATTTAAGATTTTATCCCCTCAACCCATTCCCCCCACCACTCAGGAACCCCCTATCCCATCCCACCTCCTGCTTCCACAAGGGTGTGCCCCCACCTACCACCCAATCCCCCCTCACCACCCTCGAATTCCTCCCTGCTCGGTGTTCAGCCTTCATGGGATCAGGGATCTCCTTTCCCACCCATGCCAGACAAGGCCGTCCTCCCCTAAGTATACAGCTAAAGTCATGGGTGCCTCCCTTTGTGATCCCAGGCTGGTGGTTTAGACCCTGGGGAGCTCTGGTTGGCTGGCTCTGTTGCTCTCCTCTTGGGGACACCAAACCTTTCAGCTCCTTCAGTCCTCTAACTTCTTCATTGGGAGCCCTTGATCAGATCAATGGGTAGCTGCGAGCATCCGCGTCTGAATATCTCAGACTCTGGCAAACTTTCCAGGAGACAGCTGCATCAGGCTCCTGTCAGCATGGACTTCATGACATCCATATAGGCATCTATCTTTGGTGACTGCACATGGGATGGATACCAAGGTAGAGTGGTCTCCCGATGGCCCCTCCTTGACTATCTGTCCCACACTTTTGTTGGGCCTTGGATGAGGTAACTCCATTTAACCTGCTACCTTCTGTCATGTAACACACAGGTAGAGGGCGTGATTAATAAGTCTCCACCTCCAGAGATTTAAATATTAATGAATTATCAAAAGGCCAGGGGCATAGCTAATTAAGTTATTCCCTCCCTTTTTCCCCTCCCTATAAAAGTCCTGCTCCCTTGACTTTTGGGGGGGAAGCGCATACCATCTATATCCACTCAACATGCCATGAACAGTAAAGCTTTGGAAAACTGGACTCCACCTGTCGCCTGGTCTCTCTACCAGATTCTCAGCTTTTGGAACCCTGGAACCTTGCCGATGCAGCCGCTGGCCCACCCACCAACAGCTGCGTGAATGTGGGACCCTCCTCGACCGGCTGGGAAGCCTGTCGCTGAGACCCCGCCGCCGGACTCCTCCCCCCCCCGCCCCCCCCCCGCGAGATTTTTTTCCTCACACACTTTGTCACCTTATTTGCTCTCTTGAGGATTCTGTCACTCCTTCCAAGTAGGACCAAGGCATCAACATTTGCCCTTCCTTCTTCATGAGCTTCATGTGGTCAGTTAGTTGAATCTTAGCTATTTCAAGTTTTGGGGCAAACATCCGCTTATCAGTGAGTAAATACCATGTGTGTTCTTTTGTGATTGGGTTACCTCACTCAGGATGACATTTTCTAGTTCCATCCATTTACCTAAGAATTTCTTGAATTCATTATTTTTAATAGTTGAATAGTACTCCATTATGTAAATGTATCACAATTTTATATACATTCCTCTGTTGAAGGACATCTGGGTTTTTTCCAGCTTCTGGCTATTATAAATAAGGCTGCTATGAACATAGTGGAGCATATGTCCTTGTTATATATTGGAGCATCTTCTGGGTATATGCCCAGGAGTGGTATAGCTGGGTCCTCAGGTAGTGCTATGTCCAGTTTTCTGAGGAACCTCCAGACTGATTTCCAGAGTGGGTGTACTAGCTTGCATTCCCACCAACAATGGAGGAGTGTTCCTCTTTCTCCACACCTTCACCAGCATCTACCATCACTTGAATTTTTGATCTTAGCCATTCTGACTGGTGTGAAGTGGTATCTAAGGTTGTTTTGATTTGCATTTCCCTGATGATGAACGAAGTTGAGCATTTCTTAAGGTGCTTCTTGGCCATTCGAATTTCCTCTGTTGAGAATTCTTTGTTTCGCTCTGTACCCAATTTTTAATAGGTTTATTTGGTTGTCTGGAGCCTAATTTCTTGAGTTCTTTGTATATATTCAATATTAGCTCCTGATTTCATTTTGGTATCTGGTACCTGACTAAAAATATGGAACACTTCACAAATTTGTGTGTCATCCTTGTACAGGGGCCATGCTAATCTTCTTTGTATCATTCCAATTTTAGTATATGTGCTGCCGAAGTGAGCACCATGATTGAAATTCTGAATCATAAAATTAATAAATCCCTTTGAATTTTAGACAGACATAAACAAACAATTGGAGGAAATGATTAAAATAATTTTAAAAGCCAAGAAAAGCTGTCTGTTCTGTTTCATCTTCTGGTCCCTACTCCTAATAGTAATGCTGGTATGCACCCCTTTCCCAATCCCATCATTCTACCTTTGTCCATAGGACTAATGCCACCAGTGACATCAAGATAAGCTCTCCATTTACTAGTCCACTGGCAGCATGAGGGAAAGCACTCAGGAATTAGTTCTTTCTGTCCCCTCAGTGCTCTATCTTCTACTACTCATCTCTACCTACAAACTTAGATCCTCACTACATTCCCTGGCCACACATTTGCCTATATTCCTGTGCCTTGTGCCACTGTGGACAATTGGGCCTATAGCTATCAGGGACCACCAGCTCTGTCTGAATCAATAGAGGTCTACTCCCACCAAGAGAGCCAAAGGTATGAAGACAACAGGGACTCCCATTCTTCCTATAACCCTGTAAGTATGGTAAAACATAGAACAAACAGTTCTATCATATCATCTGCAAATAGAGATATTTTGAATTCTTCCTTTCCAATTTGTATCCCTTTGACCTACTTTTGTTGTCTAATTGCTACATTGTTTTTCTATGCTGTCTGTTCCAAATCATATTTAAACAGATAATGGAACTGGCTTTTGCTGTCAAGCATTTGAGACTTTTTGTCAAAAATTTAATATTGCCCATATTACTGGGATTCCTTATAATCATCTAGGACAAAGTATTGTAAAACAGACCCATGGAACTTTAAAACAATATTTTCATAAAATAAAGAAGGAGGAGGGATATCTCAGTACACCAAAAATTTATTTAAATCATCATGTTCTTTTTATTTTAATTTTTTTTTTAAAAAAATGGGTGCCAAGAAACTTTCTGCTGAGTATATACGGCACCCTACAACTAGACATACTTATGCCTAGGTGAAAAGGAAGAATTCACTTACTGGCATATGGCATGATCCGATTCAGATACTTAACATAGGGAAGAGGGCATGTTTGTGTTTTCTCTGCAAGATGCTGAAGGAGCATGATGGCTGCCAGAGTGATTAGGGAGATATGCTGATGCTGAGACAAAGAATGATGCTGAACTATGAGGTTGCTGAGTGCCCTGACAATGGTGACTGGGAAGCTGTATTGGACATATGTTCTGGAGCCACCTTTGCTTGCCTATATCCCAGATGGGACAAGCTGCATTGAGTCAAGTTTTCAGATCTTGTGAGACAAAGAATCAAAAAGAGAAGTTATAATGACTCCTCTATTTTTCTTAAATGTGACCAGTTATTCTAATTCAATCATAGACTTGTATAGAAATCAATCCAATATTGAAATTAACAGTCTTCATTTGGAAAGCTGGTTCTGGACATTTCCAGAGACATATATAGAAGTTATCTGGAGTTCTCTACGATGTTATGTTACCAAAAGATAAAGTTGGGACAGGATCTGGATTTCAAACAAGTGTTAGTACATATGTTAAGACTCTTTTAATTTTCAAGTTAAAATTACTTTTGTTTCTTCTACAGTGTTTAATATAAGTTGTATTGATTGTACCCTTTCTAATTGTGCTAGTGTGTGAAAACCTGACATGTCTGTTATGGGGGTCTATCAATCACCTTTTGTTTTCTTGCCCTGAGTATGACAGGACCTTGATATTTTGAAAAACAAAAAGCTTGCAAGTACTAGAAGAAGTGAGTTAGACTTAAAGCAGAAGCAAGATTGTAATAATCAAGAAGTAAGCTTGATTATTGCTGGTATAAAAGCTTTAATTACATTAATTAATAGCACCACTGCTCCTGCAATTGCATTGACACAAGATGTTAAGACAGCTACGTATGTTAATCATTTAGCAAAAAAATCTTACTAATGTGTTGAGTATACAAGGGGATTTAGATGGGTGTTTGGAACAATGAAGTGATGTTCTATATCCTTTTCATATTAGTGGAAGAAGGTTCAGAGTTTAAGAGTAAGGAGCCATCTCAAGTGTCATGCCAAATACCAGTAAAGTTGTGTTACTTCTAAAATTTTCAATGATAGTTATTATAATTAGGAAAAGATTGAAACGAACTTGCAATGTATTTGGCATAATTCTAACACCTCTCAGAAAGTTTTAACTTTGCATAGTGATATTACTTATTTAAAGAATACTGCTCTGATGAGCTTTGACACTGCAGATACTGCTGATGAAATTACCCATGGCCTGAGGTCAGTATTTCCATTTTGGTCAGTCTTCAAGAATGGCATATATAGGTTGATCATGCTAGCTGTTTTTATCCTGGAAATACTTTTTTGCTGCCCATTATGTTAAAGCTTGTCTTTAATAACAATAACATGTTGGCAGGCAAAGTACATGGCTTGAAACTGAAAACAGACCTCCAGATAGAGTTATTAATTTAACAGGCTGGCAAGCCAAGGACAGGTAAGATTCTGCACAGAGCCTTACCAATCTAAGACAGAAGTGCATTGCTTTGATAATGCATATTTCACAACAGGTAATGAAGTCATTCTTGTCAGAATGACCTAAGACAGGCTCAGTCTTGTTTATGAAAAAAATGGGGGACAAAAACAATGGAAAGCCCACATACACATGGAAATTGAACAATGTTATACTCAATGATAACTTGGTCAAGGAAGAAATAAAGAAAGAAATTAAAGACTTTTTAAATTTAAATGAAAATGAGGACACATCATATCAAAATTTGTGGGATGCCATGAAAGGAAAAATCATACCTCTAAGTGCCTACAAAAGAAGATGGAAAGAGCATACATTAATAAATTGAAAGCACACCTGAAAGCATTAGAACAGAAAGAAGCTAATATACCCAAGAGGAGTAGACAGCAGGAAATAATCAAACTCAGGGCTGAAGTCAACCAAATTGAAACAGAAAGAACTATATAAAACATCAACAAAACCAGGAGCTGGTTCTTTGAGAAAATCAACAAGATAGACAAATCCTAAGCCAGACTAACCAAAGGGCGCAGAGACAGTACTCAAATTAATAAAATCAGAACTGTAAAAAGAGACATAACAACAGAAACAGAGGAAATAAAAAAATCATCAGATCCTACTACAAAGGCCTATACTCAACAAAATTGGAAAATCTAGATGAAATGGACAATTTTCTAGATAGATACCACATACCAAAGTTAAACTAGGAGCAGATAAACCATGTAAACAGTCACATAACCCCTAAAGAAATAGAAGTCATTAAAAATCTCCCCAACAAAAAGTCTGGGACCAGATGGTTTTAGTGCAGAATTCTATAAGACCTTCAAGGAAGACCTAATACCAATTCTCTTCAAACTATTCCACAGAATAGAAACAGAAGGAACAATACCCAATTCATTCTATGAAGCTACAATTACGCTCATACCTAAGCCTCACAAAGACTCAACAAAGAAAGAGAACTACAGACCAATCTCTCTTATGAATATTGATGCAAAAATACTCAATAAAATTCTCACAAACCGAATCCAAGAACACATCAAAGCAATCATCCATCATGATCAAGTAGGCTTTATCCCAGGAATGCAGGGATGGTTCAATATTCAGAAATCCATCAATGTAATCCACTACATAAATAAACTCAAAGAAAAGAACCACATGGTCATCTCACTAGATGCTGAGAAAGCATTTGACAAAATTCAAAATCCCTTCATGTTAAAAGTCTTGGAAAGATTAGAAATTCAATGCCCATATCTAAACATAGTAAAAGCAATATACAGCAAGCCAGTAGCCAACATCAAACTAAATGGAGAGAAACTTGAAGGAATCCCTCTAAGATCAGGGACAAGTCAAGGCTGCCCACTCTCACCCTACTTATTCAATATAGTACTGGAAGTCCTAGCTAGAGCAATTAGACAACCAAAGGAAGTCAAAGGGATGCAAATAGGAAAGAAAGAAGTCAAAATTTCACTATTTGCAGATGATAGGATAATATACTTAAGTGACCCTAAGACTTCCACCAGAGAACTCCTAAACCTGATAAACAACTTCACCAAAGTGGCTGGATATAAAATTGAGTCAAACAAATCAGTAGCCTTCCTATACTCAAAAGATAAACAGGCTGAGAAAGAAATTAGGGAAATGACACCCTTCACAATAGTTACAAATATTTTAAAATATCTTGGAGTGAATCTAACCAAGCAAGTGAAAGATCTGTATGACAAGAACTTCAAGTCTCTGAAGAAAGAAATAGAAGATCTTAGAAGATGGAAAGATCTCCCATGCTCCTGGATTGGCAGGATGAATTTAGTAAAAATGGCCATCGTGCCAAAAGCAATCTATAGATTCAATGCAATCCCCATCAAAATTCTAAATCAATTCTTCACAGAGATAGAAAGAGCAATCTGCAAATTTATTTGGAACAACAAAAAACCAAGTATAGCGAGGACTATTCTCAACAACAAAAGATCTTCTGGGGGAACCACTGTTTCTGATCTCAAACTATACTACAGGGCAATAGTAATAAAAACTGCATGGTATTGGTACAGAGACAGGCAGGAAGATCAATGCAATAGAATTGAAGATCCAGTAATGAGCCCACATAACTTTGGTCACTTGATCTTTGACAAAGGAACTAAAACCATCCAGTGGAAAAAGGACAGCATTTTCAGCAAATCGTGCTGGTTCAACTGGAGGTCAACATGTAGAAGGATGGAAATCAATCCATTCATATCTTCTTGTATAAAGCTCAAATCCAAGTGGATAAAAAACCTTCACTTAAAACCAGATACACTGAAACTAATAGAAGAGAAGGTGGGTAATACCCTCAAATACCTAGGCACAAGGGAAAAGTTCCTGAAAAGAACATCAATGGCTTATGCTCTAAGATCAAGAATTGACAAATGGGACCTCATAAAATTGCAAAGCTTCTGTAAGGCAAAGGACACTGTCAATAAGATAAAACGGCAACCAACAGATTGGGAAAAGATCTTAACCAATCCTACATCTGATAGAGGGCTAATATCCAAGATATACAAAGAACTCAAGAAATTATACTCTAGACAACCATATAACCCTATTAAAACAGAGCTAAACAAAGAATTCTCAACAGAGGAAACTCTAATCGCTGAGAAGCACCTTAAGAAATGCTCAACATCCTTAGTCATCAGTGAAATGTAAATCAAAACAACCCTGAGATACCACCTCACACCAATCAGAATGGCTAAGATCAAAAACTCAGGTGATCGTAGATGCTGGCAAGAATGAGGAGAAAGAGGAACACTCTTCCACTGTTGGTGGAATTGCAAGTTGGTACAACCACTCTGGAAATCATTCTGGTGGTTCCTCAGAAAATTGGACATAGCATTACCGGAGGATCTAGCTATACCACTCCTGGGCATATACCCAGAAGATGTTCCAACATATAAGGACATATGCTCCACTATGTTCATAGCAGCCTTAGTTATAATAGCCAGAAGCCGGAAAGAACCAAGATGTCCCTCAACAGAGGAATGGATACAAAAAATGTGGTATATCTATACAATACAATATTACTCAGCTGTTAAAAATAATGAGTTCGAGAAATTTTTAGGCCAATGGATGGATCTAGAAATTATCATCCTGAGTGAGTTAACCCAATCACAAAAGAACACATTGGTACATACTCACTGTTAAGCAGATGTTAGCCCAAAAGCTTGGAATATCAAAGACTCAACCCACAGACCACATGAAACACATGAAGAAGGAAGACCAAGAGGTGATGCCTCAGTTCTACTTAGAACGAGTAACAAAAATACTCAAGTGAGCAAATGTGGAAACAAAACATGGGACAGAAACTGAAGGAGGGGCCATCAGGATACCATTCCACCTGGGTATCCATCCCATGTACAGTTACCTAAGCTAGACACTGATGTGGATGGCTGGAAGTGCATGCTGTCAAGAACATGATATAGCTGTCTTCTTAGAGGTCTGCCAAAGACTAACACATTCAGAGGACGATGCTCACAGTTAACCACTGATATTATCAAGGGTTTCCCAATGGAGAACTCAGAGAGAAGACTGAAGGAGCAGAAAGGGTTTGTGACCCCAGGAGAAAAGCAACAATACCAAACAACCAGAGCCCCCCAGGGTTTAAACCACCAGCCTAGGAGCACATAGAAAGGGACCCATGACTCTAGCGGTATATGTAGGAGAGGATGGCCTTGTCAGGCATAGGTGGGAGAGGAGATTATTGGACCCATAAAAAATGAACACAGAGTGGGGGGAAATGTGAGTTTGGGGAGGGGATAGTTGGGGGGGGTAGGATGCAGGCACTGCCTCATAGAAGCATTAGGAGGGGGATGGGATAGGATGTTTGTGGGTGGTGGGGAGAATGGGATAAGGGGATAAAATTTGAAATCTAAAAATAATGTCAGCCCTCTAGGAAAAAAATTTTTTTTCTTGATACTAAAACTTGTTCTGAGAATTGTATATTGCAGAATACACAGCCTCAGTGTATCTACTCATCAAACTGAGCAGACCTGCTCAAATCTCTGATGTCTTGTAATTCCATCTGGATGCAGTGAAGACACAGTGTCAGAGGCTTATCAATTTATTCTCCCCCCCATCCCTCTTCTAATATCTCAATGCCAGTAATCAGCTTGAAGAAGTTAATGAAGAGTCAGCACCCCTATTCCCTGGGCTTGGGGACTAAGGTGGTTAATATTGGGCTGTCTTTCTAGGGAAAAGTAGTGGTTTTGTTGGAACAGGGAGGATTAGCCTGGATTTATTGCATAGCCATAACCTATTGATAGAAATCTGTATAATTAGTATCAAGATGAAGTTATACTTTCTTAAATGGTACAAAATTTACTTTGATTTCAAATTTAATGTTTTCATTGGTACAAGCTTCTTATTGATATAAAAATGAGATGAATATTGATACTCTCATGGGCATTGAGCCTGCATAACACATTTAGGAATACAAGGCTTAGACCCAGTCCTTCTTTAATTTTTTTAATGGATTTGAGATGGTTAGCCTGTGAGTTAAGGGACTATAGCAAATTCATGGCTTGGAGTTTATTGTTAGGGTGTTTTCTATGTTTTATTTAAAAATAGCTGAGGGGAGTTAACAGACAACAGTCCAGGTTACCTTACATGGATAGTTGGTTTTAAAACGTCAGAAGTCCATAGAATTGATGTTACAAATATTTCTATATTAATGTTCATTTTGATTAGAGACCTGTCTGCTCCTGACAGCTTCCTGTCTTGGATTCTAAGAAGAAATTTAGCATCCTTGGAGTTACTCCAGTTGTGCAGAGACAGCTACAAGGCAAGAATTGCCTCTTTCCATCTATATACAAATTACTGTCCAGAAAAGGACACACTTGCAGAATAGTCAAATGATTATATCAGCCTAGACAGAGTAATCAGCCCTTAATAATTCTGCATCACTAAGGTCTGTCTTATGATTCTGTCAGATGATTCTGGCCCAGACGGCTGAAGATTTGTTGTTCCAACGTTTGGTAGTATAGGGGCTGTCCAGGTGTTCAGCGGTCTCTATAAATTGTCTAAGTTTTAGAAGCCATGCTTTGTGCTTCCCATAATTTCAGTTAACTCAGTCATTCTGGATTTCTGATGGGGTTGAAGACTTATAGTCTCATAGCCAATCCTGGCTGTTTACTTTGAGAGAATAGGTCTGAGTGGATGGTTTTCAGCTCACATTCATTCTAAGACAAGAAAGAAGCCAGGTTTAAAACTAAGTGTTTTAGTTAGGAGAGACGACAGAGGTTATGGTTAGTCAACATAATGATGGACTGGATATTAGGACTATCTTGTACCTCACTGGTACAAATAGGAATAATTATGCTGTAATTATATTTTGAGAGAAAAGTGTTATTTTAACAGGAAGGGTGATATGTAGGAGGAGCTAAGAGGGAAGGAATACTGGGAAGAAGAGATGGAGTAAGGAGAGGAGAAGATGATGGAGAGGAGAAGCAAGGTGATGAGAGAGAGAAAGAGAAAGAGAGGTGTCATGGAGGCAGGTGTTCACATGTCTCCACAAGTCAAAGTTAGTTGATATATCTAGGTTGGGTATTGTGTTACACTTCTGATTGAGCATGACCAAACTTATAAACCCTTTGACTAACATTTAAAAAAATATAAAAGCAAAAGTAAAAGTAAAAGGGGGCATGGGATAGGGGTTTTCTAGGGAGGGAAAATGGGGAAAGGGGATTGCATCTGAAATGTAAATAAAATATAAAATAAAATAAAAATGGGGGATAGTTGGAGAGCTTTTGGAGATGCTTGGCAGAAATCTAACATTGGCCAGGGACAAGGACATGGCTTCAGGAAGGAATCTGACATTAGGCTAGAACAAATGTAATTTTAGGCAGAAATCTAAATCTTACACTAGAACAAAGAAGTAGGCTTTAGGCATGAAAATGACTTTGGGCTAGGACAGGAAAGTAGACAAAGATATTTTGGTCATCCTGATAAGCCATCAGAAACTGTGTTCACAGGAATGACCACGGGACTTAGTTTATTGCCTTGCTTGTTCTTTGACTATTTGTGTTTATTGTCTTGCTTGCTCCTTGACTATTTACATCTATTGTATTGCAGTTACTCAACCTAGAACTGACTTTAATACTTTCATGTAATTAAAATGGTATAAAAGTAGATTCAGAAAATAAATGCAAAAAAGGAGTTCTACCTGCAGTCATAGAGTCCTACCCCAATCATTCCAGTGCCCCACCCTCCTGGTCTTCTTACCCCAGCACTCAATAAACAGAGCTTCTGTGATACACCAGATTCCAGCCTTGGCATACTTTCCCATCTTTATTAGAAATCTCAAAGACTGGGAACAAACCAAGATAGGATGAATTCCCCCAACACTCTCCATCTATCTAAATATCCTCCTACTCTACTACTCTGTTCCAAGTCCTGTGCCCTTCCACTTGCTTTGCTCTGGTCAAAACAATGACATAGACTCCTACTCTAAGAAAATCTGGGAGAATGTTATACATCCAAGTAGTCTGTCCTGCAAAATAAATTTTCCTACTCTGTCTATGCCTACTCTATGTCCATTTGCCTACCTCTTCTAGTTGCCATACATTAGCCTATACTTATGAGACACGATGAGAGCAGTGAAAAAGGGAAAGTTCACAGCCATAAATGCCCTCACAATGAAATTATACTGATCTCACAATAGCAATGTAACAACACACTTAAAACATCTAGAAAAAAAAAGCATACAAAGCCAAGGGGAGGAATACACAGCAAAAAATAATCAAACTTGGGGCTAAAATCAACAACATAGAAGCAAAGGAACTAATACAAAGACTCAATAAAACAAAGAGTTCATTTTTAAGGGCCCAAGAGTCACTGAAGGAAGATCTCAGATTCAAAAGTATGCAAAAGCAAATAGCATTGTTTTCTGCAGTAAAAAAAAAACAAACAATGCAGCAGTCAGCCATTCATTCAAAATTGGGACCCTGGGATAGGCATGCAGTCTTTATTTCAGTTTCATTAGGAAAATAATAAGGAGGGTTAGGTCATTTTTAATATTATTGGCTAATTAATCAAAAATTACATTAGTAGATTTGTAATTTTTGTTATACTAGTTTTACCATTTTTGGTCAGATTTTAGAGAAATTTCAGGAATGTATTAGTCCTTTTTCTGGCTATCTCCCTCAGCTGGATGTCAGGGCCATTGGTGATTAATGGTTCACTTCCTGTGTTTTTTCTGAGATTTGCCTGCTTCTTTGAGAAAGTGAAAACTAGGCCTTGTTATAAAATGAATAAATTTCAGTCAGACCTCTCATTCCCCCTTTAGTTGGGTTTCACCTCAAACCTTTGAGTAGGGTTTAGTGGTTGATATTGACATTATATTGTCATGGGTTGGACCATGGATATTAATTCCTTGACAAATTTTATACAGGTGTTTAGCATGTAGGGTCCACAAATAAGAACAGTAAGAGTAACTACAATGGTCCCTCCAATGTGGAAAGGATGGTGCTGAGCAATGGAGACCAATTAAAAAGAGATTTATGTCAATTTTTAGATTGTTATTTTTCATTAATCTTATAATCTTTTTAATACCAGGCACATCGATTCTTTGATGTCCCCAGAATGGTTGTCAACAAACCAGCATTGGTCTCTTAGGTTGAGGCATAGTCTATCCTGTTGTAAGAATAGGAAGCCAAGCCTGTAGGTATGTTGGAGGGCAAATACTGCTAGAGAACACAGGAAGAACTCAAAGTGTGAGATAAATTTTTTTAATTCAGAGAAGTCAGCATCAATGGCTTGTCTCAAGGCTCTGTAATTTTTGTCTGAGAGGATGAGAGATGGATGCCAATTCCTATTACCACAACCACACCATATCTCAATAATGCTGGTATTAATTTTGTTGCTATCACCACTCATTTTTGTTCTGGAGGTTGAAATTGAAGGAAATTGTTTACATCTTTATCTGCATGATAGTAGATACTGGGGGTGATTAGATCAGTACCCAGATGCCTGAAAGCATGATTGCAGAGGGGTTGTGTGACATTCTTGACTCTGGAGCAGAGTGGAAGCATGTGGGTCTCCTCAGGGGTTGATGGTTACCATAAGAATAAAGCTGATTGGCATTTTAATGTGCATATTCTGTTTCATGTTCCCTCTTTGGGGAACGTTCATCCTGCCAAGGTCAATGACTCCATGACAATCAGGAACAACAGGATTCTGGGTAGCAAGAATGTGTCTGATGATCCTCAGTAATATGGCAACATCATGATATTCATGACATCCCTTGGGCTGAAGAAAGAACCCTGAAAACATAAATTTAACAATATATCAATAAGTGTGATTACTATTGTTTAAAGGATTTTTCAACTATGCCCTATATAAGAATGCAATATGAATTGAATGAGACTTTTCATGGACCTAAACGAACATAGGTAGCTTTACTAAGAAGCCAGCTTAGGCAGAAAGTTTTTAGGAAAGGAGATATGACTTAGTCAATAGAGAAGAAATTCTGGATCAGGAAAGAGAAAGGAATAGTTAGAAAATATGTCTTAGTAGAGGATTCTACAATATCAGTGCTAACATGGTGTTCTCCATGGAAGCAATCAAAAACTAAATTTGATCCAGATATTCTACTCCCTTGAGGAGGTAGTTATAGGGGAAATTTAAATAGAAGTTTGAAATGGATAAAATTCTGGTATCAAGAGGAAACATAGGTTTGCTGAGTCCACTGAGATATGCCCTGAGCAGTCTGCTATCCCTGGTGGACATCCATTTTCTTCACACCACTCCAACCTCATTTATCACATCTTTGAGTCCTGAACCAAACAGATTACCTATGCAATAGAAGAAATTGATACATTAGTCAAAGAAAATGTTATATCTAAAATGTTCTGGACAAAAATAATACATGAAATCTGGGATACCATAAAATGATGTAACCTAAGAATAACAGAACAAGAAGAAGGTAAAGAGTCCCAGCTCAAAGACACAGAACATAATTTCAATAAAATCAGAAGATAAATTTCCCAGTGTAAAGAAAGAGATGCTAATAAACATACAAGATGCTTAGAGAATACCAATCAGTCTGGACCAGAAAAGAAATCTTCCTGCCACATAATAATAAAAACACAAAATCCAAAGAACATAAAAATATTAAAAGTAGCTATTAAAAATAGGGTACAGAGCTAAACAAAAAATACTCAACAGAGGAAACTCGAATGGCCAAGAATCACCTTATGAAATGCTCAACATCCTTAGTCATCAGGGAAATGCAAATCAAAACAACCCTGAGATACCACCTCACACCAGTCTGAATGGCTAAGATAAAAAACTCAGGTGATAGTAGATGCTGGTGAGGATGTGGAGAAAGAAGAACACTCCTCCATTGTTGCTGGGATTGCAAGCTGATACACCACTCTGGAAATCATTCTGGTGGTTCCTCATAAAACTGGACATAGCATTACCTGAGGATCTAGCTATACCACTCCCAGGCATATACCCAGAAGATGCTCCAACATATAAGGACATATGCTCCACTATGTTCATAGCAGCCTTATTAATAATAGCCAGAAGCTGGAAAGAACCAAGATGTCCCTCAACAGAGGAATGGATACAAAAAATGTGGTACATTTACACAATGGAGTATTACTCAGCTATTAAAAATAATGAATTCGAGAAAAATCTTAGTTAAATGGATAGAACTAGAAATTATCATCCTGAGTGAGTTAACCCAATCACAAAAGAACATGCATAGTATTTACTCACTGATAAGCAGATGTTAGCCCAAAAGCTTGGAATAGCGAAGACTCAACTCACAGACCACATGAAGCTTATGAAGAAGGAAGACCAAGTGGGGATGCCTCAGTCCTACTTAGAAGGAGTAACAAAAAATACCCAAGGGAGCAAATATGGAAACAAAACATGGGACAGAAACTGAAGGAGGGGCCATCAGGAGACCATTCCACCTGGGTATCCATCCCATGTACAGTCACCTAAGCTAGACACTGATGTTGATGGCTGGAAGTGCATGATATAGCTGTCTCCTTAGAGGTCTGCCAGAGACTGACACATTCAGAGAACGATGCTCACAGCTAACCACTGATATGATCAAGGGTTTCCCAATGGAGAACTTAGAGAGAAGACTGAAGGAGCAGAACGTGTTTGTGACCCCATGAGGAGAGCAACAATACCAATCAACCAGATCTCTCCAGGGTCTAAACTACCAGCCTGGAGCACATAGGGAGGGACCCATGACTCCAGGGGTATATTTAGGGGAGGATGGCCTCATCAAGCATAGGTGAGAGAGGAGATTCTTGGTCCCATGAAGGACAAACACAGAGTAGGGGGGAGTTGAGGATGGGGAGAGGGAATGGGGGCAGGGGTAGGTGGGGGCACAGCCTCATAGAAGCATGAGGAGGGGGGATGGGATAGGATGTTTCTGGGTGGTGGTGGGAAGTGGGGTAAGGGAATAAAATCTGAAATGTAAATATAATACCCAATAAAAAAGTAGCAAGTGAAAAAAGACCAGGTAACATACAAAGGCAGTCATGTTAGCATTATATCTACATGCTCATAAAAGACTTTAAGAAATGAAAAGATCTTGGACAGATATCTTGCACTCCTTTAAAACCACAGAGACCAACATAGACTACTATGCCTGGCAAAACTCTCAATAACCCTTGATGGAGAAAACAAGATATTTCAAGACAAATTTAAATACCTACATGCAAATCTACATCTACAGAAAACACTATAAGAAAAGCTCCAACAACTGCATACAAGAAAGCAAAAGAAGTGAGTAATTCCATACCAGAAAAGTAAGAGAAGCATACACACACAACAAACACAACAACAACAACAATATTACCACCACCACCACCACCACTACAACCACCACCACCACCAACAACAAAATAACAGGAATTCACAATCACTGGTCCTTAATATCTCAACATCAATGGATTCAATTCCCCAATAAAAAGACACAGACTTAACAGACTGGATGGTAAAACTGGACCCATCATTCTGTTGCATACAAGAAACACATCTCAGCAATAAAAATAGACATTACCTCAGAATAAAGGGCTGGAAAAATGTTTTCTAAGCAAATGGACTCATGAAGCAAGCTTTGGTAGCCATTCTAATATCTACAATAAATACATTTTCCACCAATATTAAATGAAGGAGACAGGTAATTTCAATTAATACTCATCAAAAGAAAATTCTACAAAGCTGGTATCTCAATTCACATCATATATGCCCCCAAACACTGGATTTTATTACAGAATTCTACCAGACCTTCAAAGAAAAGCAAATATCACTACTCCTCAAACTATTTCACAAAATACAAAGAGAAAGGACACTGCCAAACTCATTCTATGAAGCTACAGTCAACCTGATATCTAAAACACAAACACCCAACAAAGAAAGAAAATTTCAGATCAATTTCAATTTTGTACATTGAGGCAAAATACTCAATAAAGGACTTGAAAACTGAATCCAGGAACACATAAAAACATCACCCATTATAAGCAAGGAGATTTCATCCAAGAGATTCAGGGATGGTTCAATATATGAAATTCCCTCACTGTAACGCACCATATAAAAAACTGAAAGAAAAAATAACACAATCATCTGATTACATATTGAAAAAGCCTTTGACAAAATTAAAAATTCCTTCATATTAAGAATATAGTAAGATCAGACATATAAGGCATACATATAAACATAGTCAACACAATATACAGCAAGCCAATATCTGGCATCAAGCTTAATGGAGAGAAACTTAAACAATACCACTTAAATCAGGGGTAAAACAAGGTTGTCCACTTTCTCCATGTCTATCCAATACAGTACTCAAACTTTGAGCAAAAGCAATAAGACAACTGAAAGACATTAAGGGGATACAACTGGAAAAGAAGACATCAAAGTATCAGTATATGCAAATGATTTCTCAGTATATATAAAGAATCCCAAAAATTCTGCCAGGGAACTCATACACCTGATAAATAGCTTCACCAAAGTGGCTAGATACAAAATTAACTCAAAAATGTTTGCAGCCCTCCAATATATATATGATATATGTATATAGGAAACAACACCCTTCACAAGTAATATAAATAATATTACAATATTATAATATTATACACAAATACTATAAAATATCTTGGTGTTACTCCAACTAAGCAAGTAAAAGACATAAATGATAAGAACTTCAGGTTGCTGAAGAAAGAAGTTGAGGAAGACATCAGAGGATGGAAAGATCTTTCATATTCATGGATCATTAGGATTAACAGTAAAAATGGTTATTCAACCAAAATTAATTCAATGCAATTCACATAAAAAATTCCAACATAATTCTTTACAGATCTTGACAGAACGATTCTCAACAATTCTCAACTTTGTACAGAAAAAGAAAGCAAACCAAAAAAACCCCTGGAGATCTAAAATAATCCTGAACAATAAAAGAATTTCCAGAAGTACCACCATCTCTGATCTCAGAGCAATAGTAACAAAAATTAAAAGATGTTGCTATAGGAACATAGACAGATTGACGAATGTAATCAAATAGAAGTCCCTGAATAATCCTACACACCTAGGAACACCTGTTTGTTTGTTTGTTTGTTTGACAAAAGTGGCAAAACTACACAATGGGAGAAACAGCCACTCCAACAAAAGTTCCTTATCTAACTGGATATCTCTATGTAGAAAAACATAAAAGTCCATATTTATCACTCTGCAGAAAACTCAAATCCAAGTGGATCAAAGACCTCTACTTAGACTGGATATACTAAATAGAATAGAACAGTAAGTGGGGAATAGCCTTGAACTCATTGGCACAGGAAGCAACTTCCTGAATAGAACACCAATGGATCAGACTGTAAGATCAACAATTGATTAATGGAGTGTCTTGAAACTGAAAAGCTACTGTAATACAAAGGACACTGTCATTAGGACAAAACAGCAGCCTACATATTTGGAATGTATCTTCACCTTAACTACATTTGACAGAGGGCTAATATAAAAAATTATAAGGATCCCAAGAAGTTTGAGACTCTATAGCTTGGCCCAGGTAGTGGCACTATTAGGAGGCATAGCATTTTTGGAGTAGGTGTATAAATGTGGCATGGGCTTCAAACCCTCACCCTTGCTGCCTAGAAGTGAAAATTCTTCTACCAGCCTTCAGGTGAACATGTAGAACTCTCAGCTCCTCCTGCAACATGCCTGTCTGGATGTTGCCATGTTCCTGCCTTCTTGATGATAATGGAATTAACCTCTGAACCTGTAAGCCAGCCCCAATTAAGTGTTGTTCTTATAAGAGTTGCCTTGTTCATGGTATCTGTTCACAGCAGTAAAACCCTAACCCAGACAGACATCAACAACCCAAATAACTCAATTTTAATAGGTAGACATAACTAAACAGAGAATTCTCAACAGAGGAATATCCTATGACCTAAAAAAACACTTAAAGAAATGTTCAAAGTCATTAGTCATCAGGGAAATGTGAACCAAAAGAAGTCTGATATCCATCTTACACCAGTCAGAGCGACTAAGTTCAAAAACCTTAAGTGATATAGAACATGCTGCAGAGAATATAGAGCAAGAGGAAAACTCCTACATTGCTAGTTGGTTCGCAAAGTTGTACAACCATTTTGGTAAATCAATTCAGCAGTTGTTCAGAAAACCGGGAATAGTTCTACCCCAAGACCCACTTATACCACTTGTGGTGGTTTGAAGGTGCTTGGACCAGGGCATGGCACTATTAGGAGTTGGAGCCTTATTGGGATAGTGTGGTCTTGTTGGAGGAACTGTGGGACAGTAGGGGTAGATTTTGAGAGCCTCTCCCAAGCTTCCCAAAGAAGCCAATCTTCTGCTTACCTTCAGAACAAGATGTAGAACTTGAAGTTTCTACACTGCCATGCCTTCCTAAATGCTGCCATACTACCTGCCTTGAGCATAATGAACTGAACATATGAACGAATTCCTTAGCCCCAATTAAATGTTCTTTATAAGTGTTTCCTTGGTCATGGTGTCTCTGGTGGTTTGATATGCTTTGACAAAGGAGTAGAATTATTTGGAGATGTGGCCTTGTTGATATAAGTGCTGCCTTGTTGGAGGAAGTGTGTCACTATGGACATGTGTTTAAGGTTTTCATCCTAGCTTCCTGAAAGTCAGTCTTCTCCTAGCTACCTTCAGACGAAGATGTAGCACTTCCACCCTGCATTTATGCCTGAATGATAATGGACTGAAACCATAAGCCAACCCCAATCTGTAAGAGTTGTCTTCGTCATGGTGTCTGTTTACACCAGGAAAAACCAAACTAAGGCTTTTACATCAATGAAAATTCTAAGGAAGAAGTTGGTACCAGGTAATGAGGTAATGCTGTGCTAGGCAGTATCATGCTGTTGTTTGGAGAAATGTGGATTTGGTGACTTTTGGAAGCAGTGGGATGTTTTCAGTTGAGCCTAATGGGTCATCCTAGTATAAGTATGGAAGACATTGGTTCTGAGGGAGAGTTCAACTGTGCAGACCTGGACCAAGAGGTTTCAATAGAGATGGATTTCAGTATATGACCTAGAGACTGTTTTGTGGCATTTTGGTGAAGAATGTGGCTGTTTTACTCTTGTCTGAAGAGTATAATTGAGGATAATATAAAGAGATATACATTAATTGCATTGACAATGAAGTCACAAAAAAAGCCCAGCAGAGAATTTGCTCTCTTATTTAAGTCTCTTGAAGAGCATTTTGATCAAGTATAGCAAGCTTTAAAAGAAAAATTACAAAATGTATGGTTCAATTAATAAAGGAGCACTAAGAAGTAGAATGGAGCTGAATTCTATGTTCCAGAAGATAAAAGAAAAATGGAGTTGTGACATCTGGCAAGATCACACCCAGCAAAGTCTAATGTCTATGTTTTTATAGTTGAATAATAAATGCTTATTTCATGTTAGACATTACTACCTGGTTATTATTTTCATTTGTATTTTTAATTTGAAATGAACTACAATCCAGAAAGAAATGATACAAGCTTTTGATCCAAATCTTGAAGAATAGTAGCCATGAAAAGCTTGGGTGCAGGCTTGCCTTTAATCCCAGAAGACAGAGGGAAGCAGATAACTTAGAACAAAATCAGCCTGGTACAGAGCAAGTTCCAAGTAGGTAAAGTGTAAATTCAGGTGTGGTAATACATGCCCCTTCAATCCCAGCATACAGGAGACAGAGCTGTGCAAATCTCTGAGTTCAAGAACAGCTTACAGAGCAAATTCCAGGACAGCCAAGCTTAAGCAATAAAGGATAAAATAGAACAAGGGGGAAGTATTCAAGCTACAGCAGGCAGTAAAACTTGGCAGCTTCAGCCATGTGGCTCTGCCTTTAGAGTCAAAGTTAGAAGCCACTACTGGTGTCGTGGCCCGAGCTGCCCCACGTTTGGGGGCCCAAGTGTCTCGGACCATTCTGTCAGTGATGAAACCCGCACTGCAAAAAGCCTTGGGGGCTCAATTGTCCTGCACTGTCCCAAGCAGCTCCGGTCGACAGGTTGGGGTTGAGCAAGAGAAAGAGTGATGACAGACACGGGGAATGGAGACCAGACAGAGTGTGATTCAATCCCATTTATTCTTCAGTCTCTCTTCTTCTCTCCAAGTCCCAAGTCTTGAGTTCCTAGTCCCTAGTGCCTCCAAGTTCCAAGTTTCTTCTTCAAAGTGCCAAGTGCCTAATATCTAATAACTAACTCCAAGTTGTTCTCTCTAACCTAATTCCTAGTTCCAAGTTGTACTCTCTGAAGTGTCTGATTCTCTGTTACTCCAAATTGTTCTGAACTCTCCTGTCTGCCTCTCGCCTTTTATATGTCTCACTTCTAAGCCATGCCTCTAAGTCACGCCTTTAATCATGCTCTTAGGTCTTGTCTCTAAATCTGATCTCTAAGTCACACCCTTAAGTCACACACCTTTAAGTCTCACACACCAAGGGAAAATCCTGGGTATCTAAAGCAAGATGTTATCAGAGTGTGCTCAGCTGTTGTAGGCTAATGAAATAAAGTCTCTGGTCAGGGTATATGGCTCAAGATGGCTGCAAGGATGATAGTTGCCTTCTTTCGGCTCCCCACATACTGGGATGTTGGTGCTGGTTAGGTGTAGCTAAGAAATTAGAGGTGATTAAGAAGAGACCAGCATCACTGAAGTAAAAATTCCTTGAAGTATTTTCTGAGAGCATAAAGAAGCTCCATAGATAGCCAAAGTTGTACCTTGTGTGCAACTGACCTTGGTAATGGTTAAGAATCACCCTGATATCCAAATCACCCAAAAGACTCAAGAAAGAAAAAGATCAGAGCAATTCGCCTCATGAGTATTGATTTAAAAAATAAAATACTAGCAAACTGAATTAAAAAACACATCAAAAAGATCATCCACTATGATCAAATATTTTTCAACCCAGGGGCATAGTAATGGTTCAACATATGAAAAATCTGTCAATGTAACTCACCACATATGAAAGTGAAGAAATGAAAAACAAACACAAAAAAGCCATCAGTGAGTTCTGCCCTGTGCCCTCTGCACTCCATTCCACAAGCTACAGGTCTGTCTGCATCCCTGAATGTATGATGACACCTGAGAAATTAAGATGAGATGGCCAAGATCCAATCCCCTACAAACTAGATCTCTCAGAAAGCCCAGCAACCATGAGGTCTGCTTGGGCTCCATCTTCCAGTCAACATCTCTACCTGCATTTCCCAAGGCCTAAAGACATCTGGGACCATCAGGTGATATTTCAACCTCAATTATCACCCTGTAGCTCCTCTGGCAAAACCAACAGCATTAAGGACTAGTTCCACCTTATTCCCTATGCCTTCCATTCCCTGTGTCACAGCTAGGCCTAATTTTAGTGTTTTTATATGCATTGCATCCCAACCTCAGTTTCCCTTACCTCTACTCCATCTAGTCTCCCACCAACACCATCTTTCTTCCCCACATAGAGTCTGTAGTGAGAATCTGGGCATTTTGTTTTACTTAAAAACACAGAGACATCTTAAAATATGTTTTTGCTTTAATTCCAGGTGTGGGATATGAGGCTTTTTCAAATTGTCACAGCAGCTGACTATGACTTGCCTCATTCTCTAATTAGGGACATAATAATTTCTGTGATTGGGTGATGTTTTGAATTCTGGATACAGCTCAGAGGGTATAGAAATGTTGGACCTGAAAAGTGGGGTTGGCAAATGAATGGAACTAGAAAATATCATCCTGAGTGAGGTAACCCAATCACAAAAGAACACACATGGTATGCACTCACTGATAAGTGGATATTAGCCCAAAAGCTGTCAATAACCAAGATACAACTCACAGACCATATGAATCTCATGAAAAAGGGTGACCAAAGTGTGGATGCTTCAGTCCTTCTCAGAAGGAGTAAAAAAATACTCATGAAAACAAATATGGAGACAATGTGTGGGACTGAAACTGGAGGAGGGGCTATCTAGAGACAGACTGGATTGTCCCACCTGGGTATCCATCCCATGTGCAGTCACCAAAGGCTGATGCTGATGTGGATTCCAGTAAGTGCATGGTGACAGGAGACTATGTAGCTGTCTCCTTAGAGGTCTGCCAGAGGTCTGACATATACAGAGACAGAGGCTCACAGCTAACCACTGAATTGATCTTGGGTTTCCCAATGGAGGAGTCAGAAAGAAGACTGAAGGGGCTGAAAGTGTTTTTTGCTCCATGGGTAGAGCAACAATACCAACCAACCAGAGCTCCCAGAATCTAAACCACCAGCCTGGGAGCACATAGGGAGGGACCCATGACTCCAGCTGTATATATAGGGGAGGATGGCCTTCTTAGGAGAGTAGGTCCTTGGTCCAGTGAAGGCTGGATGCCCCAGTGTGGGGAAATTCAAGGGCAGGGAGGTGGGAGTGTGTGGGTGGGTGGGAGCACATCCTCATAGAAGCAGAAGGAAGGGGATCGGGATGGGGGTTTCTGTGGGGGTGGGGGGAAATGAGCAAAGGGGATACCATCTGAAATGTAAATAAAATATCCAATAAAAATACATTGATAAAGCTGAAAAACAAACAAACAAACAAACAAAATACTTCCCATCCAAAAGAAAACCAAACAAATAAATCTAGAGGGACCCATGGTGTTAGTGCAGAATTCCACCAGACTTTCAAAGAAGAGCTTATACTAACACTCCTCAAGCTATGACACAAAATGGAACGAGAAGGAACACTACCTAATTTATTCTATGAGGGCAAATTTACTCTGATACCCACAGCACACAAAGACCCAAAAAAGAAAGAGAACTTCAGACCTACTTCACTAGGAAACATTGAAACAAAAATATTCAATAAATTTCAAACAAACTGAATCAAAGAACGCATGAAAAACGTCATACACCAAGATCAAGTACGCTTTGTTTCATTAATTTAGGGATGAACATATTAAAATACATCAGCATAATCCACTATATAAATAAAGCCAAAGATAAAAATCACAGGTTCATCTATTAGATGCTGAAAAACGCATTTGATAAAACCCAACACCCCTTCATCTTAAAAGTCTTGACAAGATCAGAAATTTATGGCACATACCTAAACATAATAAATGGAATATACAGCAATGCAACTGAGGGCATCAAATTAAATGGAGAGAAACATGAAGCAATCTCATTAAAATCAGGGACAAGGCTGTCAATCTATGCCTGTCTATGTAATATAGTACTTGAAGTTCTAACTAGAGCAATGAGACAAAGGAGATGAGGGGAAAAAATTGTAAAGGAAGAAGCTAAGGTGATACAATTCACAGATGATGTGGTAGTATATACAATCAATCCCCAAAATTCTACCAGAAATCTATAGTTGATAAACAACTTCAGCAAAGTGGCAGGATATAAAATCAACTCAAACAAATCAGTAGTCTTCCTTTATACAAATCAATTTGGCAGTTTTTCAGAAAATTGGACATAGTTATACCTTAAGACCCAACTCTACCACTCCTGGGCATATACCCAAAATATTGTCCACCATACCACAAGGACATGTGCTCCATTATGTTCATAGCAGCCATATTCATAATAGCCAGAGAAACTGGTAACAACCCAGATGCTGCTCAACCAAAGAATGTATATAGAAAATATGGCTCATATACACAATGGAATACTGAGGACAAAATAGATCTTAACAGAAAATAGATGAAACTAAGAAAACATCATTCTGAGTGAGGTAACCCAGAACCAAATGGACATGCATGGTATGTATTCACTGATAAGTGCATATTAGCTACAAAAAAGTTATTAGTACAAATACCCATGATATTCCCCACAGAACATATGAAGTTAAGAAAGATGAAGGCCCACATGAGAATGCTTCACTCTCTCTTAGAAGAGGAAACAAATTAATCATGGAAGGCAGAGGGAGGAAGAGACCTGAGTGGAAGAAGGGAAGGAAGCAGGGTCAGATCTGGTGTTAGATAGGATAGGAGCCCAGAGGTCAAGGCTGATGAATGGAAACATGCAGATGCTGGGGTTGGAGGATTTGAGTTTGTGGTTGAGGAAACCTCTAGAAAGTCCCAGAGACCTGGAATGTGAGAGGCTCCCAGAACTCAATGTGAATGACTTTAGCTAAAATGCCCAACAATATGGAGATGGGTTCTAAACAGCATACCTCCAGAAGGTAGACGGCCCCAGTGCAGGGATGGAGACACCAACCCACCTTCGATTTTTGACCCAGAATTGTTCCTGTCTAAAAGAAATGCAGGGACAAAAATGGAGCAGAAACTGAAGGAATGGCTGACCAGTCACCACCTCAACTTCAACTTCCGATCCTTTCCATGAGAGGGCAAGAAACCCTGACACTCTTACTAATGCTGTATTATGCTTTCTGACAGGAGCCTAGCATGGCTGTCCTCTGAGAGGCTTTATCAGCAGCTGACTGAGATAGATGCAGACACAGCCAAACAATGGACTGAGGTCATGGTCCCCTATGAAAGAGTTATGGGAAGAACTGGAGGAACTGGAAGGGATGACAACCCTATAGGAATACCACCACTGTCAAATAACCTGTACCCAGGGGAGCTCCCAGGGACTAAGACACAAACCAAAGACCATACAGAAGCTGGTCCAAGGCCCCTGGCATATACATAGCTGCAGACTGACTGCCCTGTCTGGCCCCAGTGGAAAAGGATGTGCCTAATCCTGTAGAGACTTGATGCCCCAAAGAAAGGGGATGTTTTGAGGAGGGTACCCTCTCAGAGGTAAAGGGCAAGGGAAATGGGGTGAAGAACTTTGGAAGTGGGGACAAGAAGAATGGCAACATATGTCATGTTAATTAATTAATTAATTAATTAATTAATTGATAAATCACACTGTTTATCACTTGTGAGGTAATTTCTTAAGTAAAGTAAAGAACATAAATCTAACACTTGATTCTCTTGCGGATGACCTAAGATCAGTTCCTAACATTCACATATTGACTCACAACCTCCTGTAACTCTAGTTCCAGTGTTGCCCACTTCTGGCCTTCTCAGGTACTCCATTCATATTATATATATTACATATGTAATACATATATTATATATATTACATATATATACATATGTAATATATATAATACATAATATATATTATATATATAATTTATAAAGTGTATATATAAATATAAAATATTTTTATATAAATATATATAATTTTATGTTTATATATAAAATATAAATTTTATACATAAATATAATTTTTATATATAAATATAAATTTTATATGTAAATATATATTATTTATATATATTTTATATATAAAATTAAATTTAAACTTATTTTTAAAGTTATTGATGAATGTTTTTTTAAAATTTATTCTTTCAGAATTTCATACATGTACACAGTAACCAAGAACATACACGGGCCTTACCAAGGACCCCAGCACATATGTAGCAAATGTGCATCTCAGAATCCATGTGGGTCTCCCAAGAGCTAGAACAGGAACTGTCCTGAAAGTAGTTTCTTGACTGTGGAATCCTTTCCCTAACAGTGCTGCCTTGTCTGGCCTCAGTGGGAAAACATGTTACTAACCCTGCAGAAACTTGATGCACCATGTTTAGGGAATACCCAAGGGATTCCTCACCTTCTCAGTGGTGAAGGGGGGACAGGATGGGAAGAAGGACTCTGTGAAGGGGGATGAAGAGAAGGGACATCATTTGGGATGTAAAAGAAAATTTAAAAATAAAATCATTTGCATACTTCTTTTTCCTATCTAAATATTGGAGGTTCCTCGGAATATTGGAAATAGCTCTACCTGACAACCCAGCTATACTACTATTGGGCATATATCCAAAAGATGCCCCACCATACTAGAGGGACATGTTCTCAATGATATTTATAGTGGCCTCATTTGTAACAGCCAGAAGCTAGAAATGACTCAGACACTCCACAATGAGTGAATGAATACAGAAAATGTGGTACATTTACACAATGGAATATTATTCAGCTATTAAGAAGGAGGGCATCATGAGTTTTGCAGGCAAATGGATAGAACTAGAAAATATCATCCCAAGTGAGGTAAGCCAGACCCAAAATAATATACATGGTATGTACTCACTAATAAGTGGATATTATAAAGAAAATTACAGGATACCTAAGATACAACCCATAGAATTTAAGAACTTTAACAAGCAGAGATGCCAAATGGGGATGCTGTAATCCCACCTAGTAGGGGAAAAATAATCATGGGATGCAGAGGGAGGGAGAGACTTGGATGGGAGAGGGGTGGGGGAAGGGAACAGGAGAACAGGATCAAGTATGAAGAGACAACAGAAGAGAAGTCTGGAGGGCCCATAGAATGAATGGAAATATGGAGCCTCAGAAGGTGGGAGGTGGGGAGACCCTCTAGAAAGTACCAGAAATCTGGAAGTTGACTCCCAGGACTCAGTGAGAGTGACTTTAGAGTAGATAAACAGGACCTCAAGGGGAGGGATGGTGTTACCAATCCACAATCAAAATTTCTGATCCAGATTTGTTCCTGGACAAAAGAACTGCAGGGACAAAAATGGAGAAGAGACTGAGGGAAAGGTGGTCCAGTGATCAGCCCAACTGGGGATACACCTCATGGGGAGACACCAAGGTCTGATACTATTACTGATATTATGATGTGCTTATAGACAGGAGCCAATCATGACTGTCCTCCAAGAGGCCCAACCAGCAGCTGGCTGAGACAGATGCAGATACTTACACCAAACCATTGGATTGACATTGGGGACCTGTATGGTTGAATTAGGGGAAGGATGGATGAAGCAGAATAGGAGGGTGACCCCATAGAAAGACCAGTAGTCTCAACTAACCTAGACTCCTAGGAACTCCAGATGCTGAGCCACCAACCAGACAGTATGCACTAGCTGGCCGAAGGCCCCTGACATATGTATAGCAGATGATTGATCGGTCTGGCCTCAGTTAGAGAAGATAACCTAACTGAAACTTAACTTCTCAGTTAGAGAAGATAAACCCAATCCTAGAGTGACTTGAGGCCCCAGGCTGGGGGGAGGCACGGGTGTGTAGAAGCATTTTTTCAAAGATAGGGGGAGGAAGCATGGGATGATGAACTATGGGAGGGAGAACATGGATGGGAAGGTGGGGAGAAGGCTGGATTGTAAATAAATTTTAAAAAATAAAAGTAAAACAAACCATCCGCATGTTTCTTTTCTATCTAACTAATCCCAGATCCCCCAAAACAAATGCTTCCCACCTTCTTGTCCTATCATATTGTAATAACATGATAAATCCAATCAGTTTTATCTGTATGTGCATACATCCAACAGCTTACATTAGCTCCTCATCTAGGATATGGCCTTGGTAGACCCTCCCTACCTTTCTGCTAGAGTTTTGATATTGTGTAGGTCTTATTCAAGTAGCTACAGCTCCTGTGCATTTGTGCGTGTATTGGCTCTGTCATGTATAGAAGACCATATTTCACAAAACTACTCCTAATCGTATGACCCTTACAATATTTCAATAATGCAAGATACTTGCAATATAAACAGTGGAAAAATATGTATTCCAATACTACATGAAAAGTATAATAAAGTCTAGAATACCATGTATAACAGACAAATATCAAACCAGAATGCAGTGAAAAGATATGATCATGAGTTTCACATATACACAAACTCTATAAGATAATAATGGAAATTATGGGTGACCTAATATTCTACCATATCATTGTGAGATAGTAGCTTTTTGCTGTGTAGGAATATAGGACCCAGGCTTAATTATCCCCAATAGCAGTAAGTGATTCACATGTTTGTTTCTTCCTTTCTTCCTTTCTTCCTTTCTTTCTTCCTTTATCTTTCTTTCTTTCTTTCTTTCTTTCTTTCTTTCTTTCTTTCTTCCTTCCTTTCTTCCTTCCTTCCTTCCTTCCTTCCTTCCTTCCTTTCTTTCTTTCTTTTTATTTTACTTTATATTTTATTTACATTTAAGATGACATCCCCTTTCCCTATTTCCCGTCCCTAGAAAACCCCTGTCCCATGCCCTTTCCTTTTTGCTTTTATACAGTTTTTTAAAATGTTGATCAAAGGATTTATAAGTTTGGTAATGCTCAATCAGAAGCATAACCCAATACCCAACCTAGATATAAAAACTATCTTTGACTGGTGGAGACCTGTGAACATCTGCCTCCATGCACCCTCTCTCTTTCTCTCTCTCATCACCTAGCTTCTCCTCTCCTTCATCTTCTCTCCTTACTCCATCTTTTCCTCTCAGTACTCCTTCCCACTTAGCTCCTCCTACATACCATGCTTCCTGTTAAAGTAAAACTTTTCTCTCAAAATACAATTAGAGCATACTTATTCCTAATTGTACCAGTGAGGTACAAGATAGTCCTAATACCCAGTCCATCATTTTGTTGACTAACCAGAACCTCTGTCATCTCTTCTAACTAAAACACTTACTTTTGACTTGTTCTGAGAATTGTATATTGCAGGATACACAGCCTTGGCTTATCTACACATGTTTCTTTATAAACTCCTCTGGAAATGAGAGTGTCCTCTTACCTGAAACAACCTTGTCCCTACCCACATCTGTACAAGTAGTACAAGAAATGTAGATGAGAGTGAGCCATCCACCTATGTTGCAATCAAATGATGCCTTACATTATTAAAGAATAGTTCCATAGTAAAGAAAAGTGGGCAGTAAGTTGCCATTCATTATTTTTGTAAAAAAAAAAATAGAAATTTGTCATTTACCAAGTATCATCTGAAACATAACATAATAAGAATTCTCAGGCACCCAGGAGTGATTTTAACTAGTACAGTTTTCAAACAATATAATTATTTTAGAGATGTTTCATGTCTCTGAAACTTTACATGGTGTCCTTAAAACCTTTTATCCCACACGCCATTTTCCCCTCATGATACTTTGATGAAAAAGACAGCCATTGTCTCATATATTTGAGTGACTATTCACAAGTTAGTGGAACTATTGGGGAAGGAGTAGGAAGTCCAGACTTGTTGGAGGCCATTATGTCACTAGGAATGGGCTCTAAAACACCAAAAGTGCATTGCTATGTCAAATTACTCTAAAAATATAAATAATCCCTAGATAAATACTATCTTTTTGTAAGAGATGCCTTGGTTGTTGTGTCTCTTCACAGCAGTAGAACACAATGAAACACTACTATTAACAGCTTGTATTGGTATGATACATCATTTTCATTTGAACTAATATTAGCTTATAATGATTATAATGATTTACTAAAGCTTGCTTAGTGCTCAATCTTTTATTCTACAGAGTTGAGTGTTTGTTTTCCCTTTCTATCCATTTGGATTTGAAAAATGCATAGTAATATTTATCCAAAGTTACAGTGTTATATAAAAATATTTTCTACCCTAAAATCCATTTTTCTCAAACTATTCATTTCTCCATCTCTCTATAGTAAAGCATTAAGAACCAGTGATCATGTTTATTGGTTTTATTATTTTGCAGATACCATGCAGAAAAACCTACAACCTTTTCAAACTGGCATCTATTAATCTACTGTAACTTTATTTTTTTCACAGTCTACTTTTAATGATGATTCTTAAATGCTTTAACATCCCTTCTAGCTTGTGGTGACCCAAAAGAAGTAGTGGAAAAGAAAGGATACCAAGGAAGTATACCTATTTAGAAATATCTTTAGAACAAATTCCACCTGCATTCTCAGCAAATCAGCAGTTCAGTTCACAGGTCAGCAGCTGCAGCTCAAGAGTAAACACTTCTTGCATATACCAGCAGTCCAGTTCAGTAGTATCAGGAGAGCAGCAGCAGTGGCACAACCAACAGGAAGAGCCAGGTCTTAGACAAATCAGCAAGAGAAAGCAGGAGGAATTTGGATCACCAGAAATGCCAGGAAAAGTTCTCAGCTGTGCCTCTTTCAACAAAGAGAAGATCAGTGAAGTCTCAAGACCAGGTATTGCACAGCTAGATCTATAAGTAAGCCTAGCATGGCCTCCTTCACTGTCCATCCAGTCCTATTTATACTTCCTCCAAAGGTCATGTGTCCATGGGTCTTGCCTCATCATGTTCTTGTCTCAGCATGTGAATCTGTCTCAGCTGATATCACTCTGCCAATGGCTGGAGTCCAAAGAAACTACAAGAAGATGCAGCATATCACAAGATGGGTGCATTTCTCACTATGGAGTCCTGACAAAATGAGCTCAATTATGAAATGTAAGGTGGACAAATACATGTGTGTTGTTAGTGAAGTATCCTTCATCACATGTCGTTTCATGTGCTTATTTTGGCAGAACATTCTTTTACCTGTGTCTGCTTCAGCAAAATGTTCCTTCACTTGTGTGCTTTAGCAAAACATCCTTTTACTTATATGTCTGCTTCATGAAAACACTCCTTCACATGTTTGCCCCAGCAAAACATGATCCAACACTTTCCAAAGAACCCTGAAGTTTCCACTTCAATCTATTTGGCAGAAAAACTTAGCAGGTGATGGTTAAACTGAGTATACATATACTTTACAGTCCACAATTCTCTGAGTGTTCAGTTTACAAGATATCCTGCATGTATACTCTAAATATACATAGAGAAATGCTTGTAGTGTCTTTGTTTTGAGAATGAAATCAACCACTTTTGTCTTAGTTATTTTTCTGTTGCTTTGATTGAAACATCACAGCCAAGGCAAATTAGAAAACAAAGTTTATTTGGGGCTTACAGTTTCAGACATGTCAACTCTATAACCATCATGGTGGGGAGCATAGAGGCATCAGGCATGGCACTGAAGCAGTGGCTGAGTGCTTGTATACATGCTTCACAAGGAATATATAAACAAACCAACCCTGGAAATGATGTAACCTTTTGAAACCACAATTCCTACCCCTAGTAACAGACCTCTTTCAACAATGTCATATCTCCTAATCCTTCCCAAACTGTTATATGAACTAGGGACCCAATATTCAAATATATGAGCCTGTAGGAGCCATTCTCATTCAAACCACCATAAACTGAAAGCAAAACTAAGGGAGTTCTCATCTTGAAGTGGAGTTTAAAAATATAGAGTATTTTTGTCAATGGTACACAACAAAAGGAACATGTAAAAAAATAAATATAGACATTTATTTTATAAAAAAAAAACAAAGCAAATCTCTAGACCACGTAAATTTAAACACTGTTCAACTGTTAAAATTCTAAGGTAAATATTGAAATGGACAGGAAACTGGTTAGCTTCAAGAGAAAATATGATAAAACTGAAGCGAGAATGAAGGAGCATCAACAATACTGCCAGTTTTCTACTATCAAAGTATAGAAATTAATGAGTATAATATTAAATATTATTATTAAAAGTGAAATAAGTATAGGGATTCAAACACATCAATGAACACAGCACATATATCTAAGCTATATGTAGCTTATATCACTTGCCTCTTTCCATATTATTTCTAAAGCTGTGTAATAACTAAATAAAATGTTCAATGAGTGTATAAAATATTGCTTCTTCTAAAAATAATAATTAGCAGAATTTTAACACACTTGCACATATGCACACACAGTAGCTTAAGTTCTGCTAAGTGCTAGCTGAGCAGCATTTAAGGAGCCCATAAATTCTCCTGTTCTACTTTACTGACACATCTGTCTTTCTGTCAACTACTATCAACTGAATAAAGACTTCCTGCTTTGCTCCAGAACAGAAAGCAAAACCTCTTCATGTAATGTGAAATTTTTGTAGTTGAGCAAGTAGCAGTCTTTCTTGCTACTATAATAAAATATATTTAAATTAAACTGCTCTGAAACCTGCTTGAAGTTGGTTCAAGAGTTTCAAACTTCTTGATATCTACCAAGCCATTCTTCATCACCCACTCAGTAAAGCAGAGCATGGAAAAACTTTCCATAACCACAGCACCCCCTGAAGACTGATGTCACAGTCCTGCCACTAGGTATGATGCCTCAGCTTATTCCCTCTTCCCAGGGCCTTCAAGCCACACAAAGGGCTTGTTCTTATCCTTGTTCTTATCTTTTACAGAGAACAGTTTCATTTTAGTTAGTGACTGGGGCCTTTCACTTGGCAAAAAAGACAATGAGTTGAGTACCTGATTACCGCCACACTAATAAAATAATAAATATTTGAGAAAAAATGGGTAAGATTACAAATAAAATATGTAAGAAATATAGGCATAGGTTGGTCAGTAGGTGCCAAACTACAGATAGGCAGGAAAAATAAGAGTTTTCATATATTTCATCTGTAGTGATTATAAGTACTATACATTACCCCAAAGGCAAAAATAAAAAAATTCATACTAAGACACAGTGGGTATTAAAAAAAAGTTACTATACTTTTTATTTGAACACTATGAAACTATTTACATGCCTGAAAACATCACATCATGCCCCATAAATATCCACCACATTTGAATGTTGACTACAAAAGGTGAAGGGGCAGAAAAGATGGTTGTGTGATTAAGAGTACTAACTGCTTTCCCAAGAGACCCAGGTTTAATTTTCAATATATGTATGGTGGCTTACAACCCTTTATGCCATGTCCCAGGGGATCTGACACCCTCTTCTGAACTGTGCAGGCACTCAACACACACATGGCACACAGACATACATGAGAGCAAAATACCAATACATACAAAAAATGCTAATATAGATATAGAGACACTGCCAAAAAAATAAGACTACATTATAAGATTAAATACATATAATCAACTTAAAAGAAGTTATATTTTCATCATCTTCAGAGAAGAAAAGGATGTTTTCTATGAAAGTTATATACCTCTCCAATAAAACGGCTTGGAAATGATTATATAAATAATTAAAATGTGTGCAAATCAAAGAAAATATGTAGAATGTTTGGGAAAAACCTTCCCAAGATGACAAGATACTGAATGTCAGCAAGAAAGTTAAATAGAGAAGAAAACTGTGCCAGGAGAAGTGAGTGAAGGAAAAAGAGCCATGTGAAGATTCCCTGACAGAGAACAAAGGATGAATGGGAGAAGAGAAGAAGGAAGCAGGGATACTAAGACAGAAGACCACACACATCACTGTGAATGCAGTCTCCTGCTGAGTGTATTTCTCAGTGCTCCTTTCATATCCCGATTCCTCAGACTGTAGATAAAGGGATTCAGCATGGGTGTGACCACAGTGTACATCACAGCCACTATGACATCTTTATCATTTGTGTTATTAGATGAGGGGACAAAATACAGTGCAATTATGGCTCCATAGTAGAGAGAAACCACAGAGAGGTGAGAGCCACATGTGGACAAGGCTTTGCAGATTCCCTTGATGGAGGGTGTTTTTAGAATGGTGACTCCTATACGGACATAAGAGACCAGGATACATATGAATGGTGGGATAGTGACCATAGTACCTAAAGTAAGGATGAGCAGTTCATTGATGGTAGTGTCTGAGCTGGACAGTTTCAGCATGGCAGAGAGGTCACAAAAGTAGTGTGGGATGGTATTGTTTCTAAAGTGAGATAGTCGAGCCAAGAGAAGGGTGTGCACAAGGGCATTTGCAGAGGACAAGGCCCAAGACACAACTACTAGAAAAATACAGAGGCTCTGACTCATGATGGTGGTATAGTGCAGAGGGTGGCAGATGGCCACATACCTGTCATAGGCCATGGAGGTCAGAAGAAAGCTGTCAAGATCAGCAAAAACTATGTAAAAATACATCTGTGGAATGCACCCAGCATATGAGATGGACTGACTGTGTGTTAGCATATTCATGAGCATCTTTGGAGCTGTGACGGATGAGAAAGAGATGTCTGTGAAGGCCAAGTGGCTGAGGAAGAAGTACATGGGGGTGTGGAGGTGAGAGTCCAGCCTGATGAGCAGGATGATGAGCAGGTTCCCCAGCACTGTGGTCAGGTACATGACTAGAATCAGGGAAGAGTACATGCCTTGGTCTTCTGCCCGAATGGGAAGCCCCAGGAGGATAAACTCAAGCACGGTGCTCTCATTCTCTCTCCCCATGATCTTCTTCTGCTGTGAATGAAAAAAGAAATGGAAAAGAAAGAGAAATGATTTTGACTATTACATTGTTTAAACATTTTGTGCATCACCAGCACTGAATATAAAATTAATTTAAACCACTTAATACATCTATTTTTACCTAATATGGAGATTTTTGTCACAGTAATGAGCTGGTGATGGTTGGTTTTGAAAGTGATATATAAAGAATGTGCCCACCTTGAAAATAACTGAATGTTTCTTAGAGGTAAACAGTAAAATATCAGAACAACTGTCAATTCAGGCCTAGTTCCTCCACAAGTTGCCTTGATTTCACCAAGACAATTTTTGATTCAGGAAACTGTATGTAAATTGGTACCAGCAAAAAGAAGAATCAACAAGATTTTAATGGCCATTCATCTCTTTTAAACTTCCTTGAATCCACTTGCCTAATGCTTTTTTTCCATGAATTAAATCCAGATAGTGGAACTCAGAGAGCTTTTTTGGATCTGCAAAAGAATAGACTCTGGGGAATTAGTGGAAGCAACATGTGCAGATGGTCAAAGCATGTGACCAGGAACAGAATAAAGTACACCCCTTGATCCTCTGCCCAAATGGTGAGCCCCAGGAGGATGTGTCAACTATATATAGACCAATGACAGGTCACAAAGTGCTATGAGTTCTTCCCATAATAACAAATTCTCAATGTGCTCATTCTTTCCTCACTTTTCCTAGGTTAGATAAATTGACTCTGATTCCATGTTAACATCTTCAGCTCAACCATAGGCATCTCAAACAAGTCAAAATATCTACTGAAAAATATTTGACTTTCCCACCACCTCTTAGAGCAGCCAAATTCCTTGTGTTTTTCTAGCAGAAGCAAATGTCACCTGCTTTATTCTGGCTTTTTATGACAAAGAAAGATATTTTATATGTGTTTCCCACCCATTTTCTCTGTAGCTAACCTGGCATTCCTTTCTTTTTTACATAATCATTCTCCATCATTGTGATCAATCACTAAACAATAGTAAAAGGAACATGATAAAATTAGAATTGATATCCTAGTGGCTGATATATTTCGTTGGTAATGTTCTATTGGAAGACTTTTTTAGTGGCCAGTTGTCTATGTGACTAGAAGATGTCTACTTCACTCTTTACATTTTTCAAGCATTAACTAAGTTCCCCCAACTCAACTAATGATAGTCAGGACAATCATTAAAATGCCAATGCATCATCCATTTCACTCTGTAAAAATATAAGATCACATGACATTGCCTGAAATTAATTATAATTAATTTTGTATTTATTTCTACATTAGTAGTAATTAATTTATCACCATGAAAATGCTAATTATCTATATGTGGATAAATTCATTCTAATATTTTGTTACTTTGAATACTATTGCAATAATCAATATTCTCTTATGTTATTTTATACAGTATATATAATATATTTAAAATGAATTTAGAGAAATAGACATTTATAGTTTTGATAAAATATCAGGTCACAAGAGGACAAGAGGATGAAGAAGCTGATATATGTTCTATGAGGAGTCTTTAATGGCAGAACCTACATAGGAAGATTGTAAAAATGGGTCACTAGGTAAGTGTTTGGAATGAGAGTTTGGAAGAAGAGTTTGGAAAGAGTGTTAGGAGCTTTGAAAACAAGGAAAACCCAAGAAAATGACCAACCACAGAAACATAAAGCTTGGAGAAAATATGAGGAGCAGCCAGATATATAGTATATAATTGGCTATGATGAAAAAGTTTTCATTTGTTCAAAGAACAGTAACATGCAAGAAAAATAAAGTAGCAGAAAATAGGAAATTTCATGCTCGCTGTCATGTTAAAAGCTGATTGTAGAAGCCATTTACAATACCTGGAATATGAACATTGGGGCTTATTATGCAAAAAGTCACAGATATTTGGGAAGAAGTTGGATGAAAATAAAAATTGTGTGTTAAAGTTTAATGTAAGAAATAAAGATGATTTTCCAGCTTTCTTTAAAAATGGATAATTTTTTAAAAAATATATCCTATGAAGAGGTCTTTGAGGAAGGGAGTGCCATTTCATCTCAAAGTTTGAGCAGATTTTCAGTGCATGGTAAGTTACTGTATAGAAAACTGTTTGCCATTTGATGGTGTGATCCTTGCTATTTGAAATATATGCTGACCAGAGAGATGGACAATGAGAAAAACAGACAAAAAGAGAGAGCAACAGAGACACAGAGACAGACAGAGAGACAAAGAGGGAAACTCAAATATATGCAGTGATACAGATGAGTGTACATTCTATGTCTTATCAGATAGTCTAACTTACCTGATAAACACAGATATCTTTAGCCAAAAAGCATGGGAAGCACTTCCAGCTATCTCCAGAAGAACACAATGTAGTGAAACTGCTGGATCCTCTCAAATGGTCATACATCCATTGCAACAACCAGAAGAACAATTGTTTGGACTCAGATATGATAAATACACAAACATATACATTGTCCACATTTCAGTGAAGTCTGTGTGAGCTATAATTTTGAAAATTATATGGATAACCTAGGGTGTAGTCTCTGTCCCCAGATCCAAATTAGAGGCATACAGGATAAAATTGCATCATTGTCATTGACTCCCCTAGGGAAAGAACCTTTGTTGAAATAGGCAGAAGTCTCCCTTCACTCTTGAAAACTAATTGTAGCAACTATAACAAGATTCCTTAACATTTTATCCTGTTTAACACATGACCCCCGTGATTACTTGACTTGTGTTAACAAAATATATTCATACACAGACAGAAAAGAGTTGAAAACAGACTTTAACATAATTTGGGGGATAATAATTCAAAACAGGCTCATTATCACAATCAGAGATAGTCAATCTCTATAATAATAGGGAAAGACTTTTGGAATATCTGTGGAGTTTTTTCACTGCATATCAAGATACTGAAAATTTACTCTTGAATGTGTTTTTCATTATTTGCAACTCTAAGCAACTTCCAACAAAGAAATAGAGTGGTATTATTTATTATTGAAAATATGCATTCCTAACAGCTGTGTATTGTAGCATTAGATGTATAGTCAACTATATTTTCCCTGGTACAATTAGGGGCAGATTAATAACTGTAGCAGCCTTGCTCATAAAAGTATAAAAAGTCCAACAACAAATTTGATTTTTAGTGTAAGGAATAATCCAGATGAATAATATGGAAAAAACAGATAAAAAGAAAGCTAATGGTGAAGGAATTATAAGTCCCTTAAACAGTGCCAGAAAATATAAATATAAAAACAATAAAACCAAACAAAAATACTTCTACTTGAAAAAAGATGCTTATAATAAAGTAATGAATATTAAATGAGATGATTAAAATAGGTCCCTAATCCAATGAAATTAGTCTTTTTCTTAGAAGAGACACCAGGATGCCCTTCCCATTCCCCAAACTGAGGCCATAGCAAGCATACTGCAATTTGTAGTCAGTAAGATACTAACAGGTTTGCATCATCAGAAGGTAGCAGAGAAAAATTGCGTTGATCTTTTGGTTTTAATTTCTAGCTTCAAGAACAGTGGGAAAATGTACTCCCATTAAGCCACCCTGTGGTATATTGTTATGACAGTGCATAAAAATTAAGTTATGTAAATCTGTGTTTATAAATAAAGATGATGACCAGAGATTTCCTGCTCTTCAAGAGATCTCTCAAATTAGGAGAAGTCCAGATAAGCTGCCTGCCTGCAAAACTGCCCCACTCTTAACCTCTGCCCATCCTATTCTAGTCACGTACCCTCCTACTCTCCACACCCCAGACCCCAACTAGACAGAGATTCCCTCGTGTAACAGACACCAGCCTGATGTAAAGATTCCCTGCTCTACTAGAGACCAAACAGACTGGGAATATCCCAGGTAGGCTGCCTTCTCCCTGAACTTCCCTATTATCTCACCATCTCAACCCCCCACACCATATCCCCAGTTTCTTGCCCTCCTACTTGCTGTGGCCCCATCCCTAACAGGGACATAGAATCCCTGCTCTAGTGGATATCTGGAAGTTGGGAGAAATCCAAGTAGGATGCCTGTCTGATACACTCTCCCACTCTTGGTATTTGCCTTTGCTCTCCCCAGTTATCCACCCTTCTAGTTGCCATACCCCAGCTCCCCCAATTGGGCAAAAAGTTGCTGCTATACCAGAGACCAGCTTAGGGTAAAGAGTCTCAGCTCTACTAGAAGCCTTTGCAGACTTAGAGATGCCCAGGTAGTCTCCCTGCCTACCTGACTCTTCCACATCTCATTACTTCAGCATCCCCCCCACCATATGCCCCTGTCCCGTGCCATGTCCCAGCCACCTGCTGGGCCAGAGACTACCTACTATGTCAGAGAACAAAGAGATTAGATGTCCATGTATGCTGCTTGCTGAACAGAGCCATGGCTCTGGCTGTATATGTAGGGGAGAATGGCATTGTTGGTCATAGGTGTGAGAGGAGATCCTTGGTCCCATGAAGGGTGGATGCCCCAGTGTGGGGGAATTCGAGGGTGGGGAGATGAGAGTGGGTGGATGGGTGTGTGGGGGGAGCACATCCTCATAGAAGCAGGAGGAGGGGGATGGGATTGGGGGTCCCTGGGTGGGGGGGGAGGAAATGGGGAAAGGGGATAACTTCTGAAACTTAAATAAAATATCCAATAAAAATTATAAAAAGAGAAAATGATGCTTCTGACAAACTAATGAATATTAAAGACAATACTTAAAAGTTCAGTGTTTATCTCAAAAGAGTTACCAGAATGCCCCTGCCATCCCTCAGATTGAGGCCATAGCAAGCAGACAGCAGTCTGTAGTTGGTACAATACCGACAGGAGTGCACTATCAGGATGCAACAGAGAAAAGCTTTGTGTTAAACCTTTGATTTTTGAACTTTTAGCTTCCACAGCAGTGGGAAAATGTAATCCCATTAAGCCACTTTGTGGCATATTGTTGTGACAGTGCATTCAAATTAAGCAATGTAAATATCTGCTTATATATAAAAGATATGAGCAGAGATTCCCTGCTCTACTAGTAGCTTCACAGACTGGTTGAAGACCAGGTAGGCTTTCCCCCAAACTTCTCCTCTCTCACTATCTCAGTGACCCCATCCCTAGTCCCTTGTGATGATGATTAGAATATGGTGGACCCATAGGCAGTAGTACTGTTAGAAGAAGTGTGTTACTCTGAAGGTTGGCTTCTAAGCTCTGCACAGTGTGGAAGAGTCAGTTTTTCTGGCTGCAGTCATATCAAGATGCAGAACTCTCAGCTCCTCCTTTGCATTGCTTGCTTGGAGCTGCTATGATCCTGCCTTGATGATATTGAACTGGACCTCTAAATCTTTAAACCAGCCCCAATTTAATGTTGTCCTTTATAAGAGTTGCCTTAGTCATGCTGTCTCTTCACAGCAATGGAAATCCTAACCAAGATACTTGCCCTCCTACTTCCTGTTTCTAATCCCTCAACAAGGGCATAGACTCCCCATACATACACTACCAGAAACAGGACAGACTGGGACAAATCTAGGTAAACCTCCTGCCTGCCATGTTCTGCCCACCCTAGCTTCAGTTTCCCACTCTTCTAGTTGCAATAGCCTGGGTCCCAGCTGTGTGGATACACCCTGCTATGGCAGAGACTATCCTAGGGCAAAGATGCCCAGGTTTCTAGATGCCAAGATCCCCCAGGTCCCTCCCCAAATCTCCTAGAGGATTTGAAGATTTATAGAAATAGAAGTAAGGTGTCTGCCTCACAAACTCCCCCTTACTATCTATTTTGGCATGCTCCCACCAAAAATCCCCATCCCACACCTCCTATTTGAAATATCCCAACAACAAACTGGGACAGAGACTACCTACTCTGCCAGAGAGCAAGCAGATTAGAAGTCTAGTTATGCTCCTTGCTGGGCAATGACCTTCACTCCCTCACTGTCTTGGGATAGCTCAGCACTTTCCCTATACCTGTACCATTCTAGTTTCTTTTCCCCAGCTACAACTGGGATTTAGACTTCCTGTTCTACTAAAGTCCACACAGACCCAGAATCCCAGGCTCACAGACCAGAAGACCAGAGACGCAAGAGAAACAAAGACCCAACAAAGCAAAACTCAGAAACCAATACCTACAAATTTATTTACCCAATTCCAGATGTCTAGATGCCTGTGTAAGAACCTACAAAACCACTGCCAATGAATAAGGTCACCTCTAGAACTGACCTACATTACAAAAGCAAGCCCTGAATATTCCAACAAAACAAAAATACAAGAAAAAATATAAAACAAGCTTTATGAAGATGATTGATTTTTTTCCTTTTTTATTGGATATTTTTTTGATTTACATTTCAAATGCCATCCACTTTCCTGGTTTCTACCTGGAAATCCCTTATCTCATCACCCTGGCACCCTGCATCTATGAGGGTGTTCCACCAACCAAACACTCACTCCATCCTCCCTGACATGACATTCCCTTAGACTGGGCCATAAAACCTTCACACGAACAGGGGCCTCTCCTCCCATTGGTGCCAGACAAGGCCATCCTCTGCTACATATGCAGTTGGAGCAATTGGTCCCTCCATGTGTTTTCTTTGGTTTGTGGCTTAGTCTCTGGGAGCTCTTGGGGGGTCTGGTTGGTTGATATTGTTTTTCTTCCTATGGGGTTACAAACCCCTATAGCTCCTTTAGTCCTTTTTCTAACTCATCCATTGGGGACCCAGTGCTCACCAACAGTTGGCTGCAAGCATCCACCTGTGTATTTGTCAGGCTCTAGAAGAGCCTCTCAGGAGACAGACATATCAGGTTCCTGTCATCAAGCTCTTCCTAGCATCCACAATAGCATCTGAGTTTGATGACTGTATATGGGATGTATCCCCAGGTGGGATAGTCCATGGATGGCCTTTCCTTCAGTCTCTACTCTACATTTTGTCTCTGTATTTACTCCCATGAGTATTTTGTTCCCTTGTCTAAGAAGGAGTGAAGCACCTGCTCTTTGGTCTTCCTTCTTTTGAGCTTCATGTGGTCTGTGAATGGTATCTCAGTATTGTGAGCTTTTGGGCTAATAGCCACTTATCAATGAGTGAAAACCATGTGAGTTCTTTTGTGCTTGTGTTCCTCACTCAGGAGGATATTTTATAGTTCCATCCATTTGCCTAAGAATTTCAGGAAGTCATTGTTTTTAATAGCTGAGTAGTAATCTCTTGTGTAATAGTACCATGTTTTCTGCATTCATTCCTCTGTTGAAGGACATCTGGGTTCTTTCCAGCTCCTGGATATTATAAATAAGACAGCTACAAATATAGTGAGGGAAGTGTCCTTGTTATACGTTTGAGTATTTTTTGAGTATATGACCAGGAATGGTATAGCTGGGTCCTCAGGTAGGACTATGTCTAATTTTCTGAGGAACTGCCAGATTGATTTCCACAGTGGTTTTACTAGCTTGCAATCCCACCAAAAATAAAGTAGTGTTCCTCTTTCTCCACATTCTTGCCAGCATCTGCTATCACCTGAGTTTTTGATCATAGCTATTCTGACTGCTGTGAGGTGAAATCGCAGGGTTGTTTTGATTTGCAATTCCCTGATGACTAAGGATGTTGAAATTTTCTTTAGGTGCTTTTCGATCATTTGACTTTCCTCAGTTGATAATTCTTTATTTAACTCTGTACCCCATTTTTAATAGGTTTGTTTGATTGTCTGGGGTCTAATTTCTTGAGTTCTCTGTATATATTGGATATGAGCCCTCTATCAAATGTAGGATTGGTAAAGATCTTTTCCAAATCTTCTGGTTGTAATTTTGTCCTATTGACAGTGTCTTTTGCTTTACAGAAGCTTTGCAATTTTATAAGGTCCCATTTCTCAATTCTTGATCTTAGGACATAAGACATTTATGTCACGTTCAGGAACTTTTCCCCTGTCTCTTCCATGAGTTCAAGGATCTTCCCCATTTTTTCCTCTATTAGTTTCAGTGTATCTGGTTTTATGTGGAGGTCCTTGATCCACTTGGAATTGAGTTTTGTACAAGGAGAAAAGAATGGATCAATGTGTATTCTTCTACATACTGACCTCTGGTTCAACCAGCTCCGTTTGTTGAAAATGCTGTCTTTTTTTCCACTAGGTAGTTTTAGCTTCTTTGTCAAAAATCAAGTGTCCATAGGAGTGTGTGTTCATTTCTGAATCCTCAATTCTATTCCATTGATCTACCTGCCTGTCTGTACCAATACCATGCAGTTTTTATCTTATTGCTCTGTAATTCAGCTTGAGGTCAGGGATGGTGATTTCCCCCAGAAGTTCTTTTATTGTTGAGAAGAGTTTTCTCTATCTTGGGTTTTTTGTTCCAAATGAATTTCCAAATTGGTCTTTCTAACTCTATGAAGAATTGAGTTGGAATTTCTATGGAGATTGCGTTGAATCTGTAGATTGCTTTTGGCAAGATGGTCATTTTTACTATATTAATCCTGACAATCCATGAGTATGGGAGATCTTTCCATCTTCTGAAATCTTCTTTGATTTCTTTCTCCAGAGACTTGAAGTTTTTGTCATACAAATCTTTCATTTGCTTAGTTGGACTCATACCAAGGTATTTTATATTATTTGTGATTATTGTGAAGGGTGTCATTTTTCTAATTTCCTTCTCAGCCTGTTTATCCTTTGAGTAGAGGAAGGCTACTGATTTGTTTGTGTTAACTTTATATCCAGCCTCTTTGCTGAAGTTGTTTATCAGGTTTAGGAGTTCTCTAGTGGAAGTTTTGGGGTCACTTAAGTATACTATCCTATCATCTGCAAATAGTGAAATTTTGACTTCTTCCTTTCCAATGTATATCCCTTTGACCTCCTTTTGTTGCCTAATTGCTCTGGCTGAGACTTCCAGTACTATATTGAATAGGTAGGGTGAGAGTGGGCAGCCTTGTCTATTCTCTGATTTTAGGGGATTGCTTCAAGTTTCTCTCCATTTAGTTTGATGTTGTCTACTGGCTTGCTGTATATTGTTTTTACTATTTTAGGTATGGACCTTGAATTCCTGATCTTTCCAAGACTTTTGCCATAAAGGGAAGTTGAATTATGTCAAATGCTTTTTCAACATCTAGTGGTCTGATCACGTGTTTTTTTTCTTTGAGTGGATTACATTGATGGATTTCCATATATTGAACCATCCCTGCATTCCTGGGATAAAGTCTACTTGATCATGATGGATGATTGTTTTCATGTGTTTTTGGATTCAGGTTGCAAGAATTTTATTGTGTATTTTTGCATCAGTATTCATAAGGAAGATTGGTCTGAAGTTCTTTTTCTTAGTTTAGATATGAGCATAATTGTGGCTTCATAGAATGAATTAGGTAATGTTCCTTCTGTTTCTACTTCATGGAATAGTTTATAGATGATTGGTATTAGGTCTTCTTAAAATGTCCGATAGAATTCTGCACTAAAACCGTCTGGTCCTAAGCTTTCTTTGGTAGAAAGACTTTAATGGCTGCTGCTATTTCTTAAGAGGTTATGGGCCTATTTAGATGGTTTATCTGATCTTGATTTAATTTTGGTACCTGATATTGTTCAGAAATTGTTTATTTCAACCAGATTTATCCAGGTTTTTTTTTAAGTATAGGTTTTTTTTAGTAGGATCTAATGATTTTTTTTTAATTTTTCTGTTTCTGTTGTTATGTCTCCCTTTTCATTTCTGATTTTGTTAATTTGGATACTGTCTCTGTGTCCTAGTCTGGCTAAGGGTTTATCTATCTTGTTGATTTTCTGAAAGAACCAGCTCCTAGTTTTGTTCTTTGTATAGTTTTTCATTATTGTTGTTGTTTCTACTTGTTTTCACCCCTGAGTTTATTTCCTGCCATCTATTCCTTTTGGGTGTATTTGCTTCTTTTTCTAGAGCTTTCAGGTGTGCTGTCAAGCTGCTAGTACATATTTTCTTTAGTTTCTTTTCAGAGACACTCAGAGCTATGAGTTTTCCACTTATCACTGCTTTCATTGAGTGACATATGCTTGGGTATATTGTGCCTTCATTTTCATTACATTCAAAAATGTCTTTAACTTCATTCTTTATTTCTTTCTTGACCTAGTTATCATTGAGTAGAGTTTTGTTCAGCTTCCAAGTATATGTGGGATTTTTGTGGGTTTTGTAGTTATTGAAGACCAGCCTTGTGCCATGGTAATTTGATAGGATGCATGGGATTATTTCAATCTTCTTGTATCTGCTGAGGGCATTTTTGACCAATTATATGGTCGGTTTTGGAGAAAGTACCATGAGGTGCTGAGAAGAAGGTATATTCTATATATATGTTCTAGAAGGTATGAAATGTTCTATAGATATCTGTTAAATCCATTTGGTTCATAAATTCCGTTAGTTTCACTGTGTTTTTCTTTAGTTACTGTTTCTATGACCTGTCCATTGCTGAGAGTGGGGTATTAAAGTCTCCCACTATTATTGTGTGAGATGTAAGCTTTGAGCTTTAGTAGAGTTTATTTTATGAACATTGATGCCCTTGTATTTAGAGCATAGACATTAAGAATTGAGAGTTCATCTCAGTAGAATTTTCCTTTGATGAGTATGAAGTGTCCTTCCATATCTTTTTTGATAACTTTTGGTTGAAAGTCCATTTTATTCAATAATAGAATGGCTATTCCAGCTTACTTCTTGTGACCATTTGCTTGGAAAATTGTTTTCCAGCCTTTTATTCTGAGGTAGTGTCTGTCTTTGTCATAGATGTATGTTTTCTGTATGTTGCAAAATGCTGGATCCTGTATATGTATCCAGTCTGTTAATCTATGTCTTTATTGGGGAGTTGAGTCCATTGATGTTAAGATATTAAAGAAAAATGATTGTTGCTTCTTGTTATTTTTGTTATTAGAGGTGGAATTATATTCGTGTGACTAACTTCTTTTAGGTTTGTTGAAAGAAGATTACTTTCTTGCTTTTTCTAGGGTGTAGTTTCCCTCCTTGTGTTGGAGTTTCCATCTATTATCCTTTGTAGGGATGGATTTGTGGAAAGATATTGTGTACATTTGGTTTTGTCATAGAATATCTTGGTTTCTCCACCCATAGTAATTGAGAGTTTTGCTGGGTATAGTAGCCTGGACTGGCATTTGTGTTCTCTTAGGGTTTGTATGACATCTTCTCAGGATCTTTTGACTTTTATAGTCTCTGATTAGAAATCTGGTGTAATTATGATAGATCTACCTTTATATGTTACTTGACCTTTTCCCCTTACTCCTTTTAATATTCTTTCTTTGTTTTATGCATTTGGTGTTTTGATTATTATGTGGCAGAAGAATTTTTTCAGGTCTAGTCTATTTAGAGTTTTGTAGGCTTCTTGTATGTTCACAGGAATCTCTTTTTTTTAGGTTAGGAAAGTTTTTTTTTTTCATAATTTTGTTGAAGATAACTATTGGCCCTTTAATTTGGGAGTGTTCACTCTATTCTATACCTGTTATCCTTAGGTTTGGTCTTCTCATTTTGCCCTGGATTTTCTAGATGTTTGGGGTTAGGAGCTTTTTGAATTTTGCATTATCTTTAACAGTTGTGTCAATGTTTTCTATGGTATCTTCTATACCTGAGATTCTCTTCTATCTCTTGGATTCTGTTGGTGATGCTTGCATCTATGACTTCTGGTTTCTTTCCTAGGTTTTCTATCTTAAAGTGTTGTTTCCCTTCATGATTTCTTTATTGTATCTATTTCCATTTTTAGATCCTGGATGGTTTTGTTCAATTCCTTCACCTGTTTGGTTATGTTTTCCTTTAATTCTTTAAGAGATGTTTTTTGTTTCCTCCTTAAGGTCTTCTACATGTTTACCTGTGTTTTCCTGTATTGCTTTATGTGACTTATTTATGTCCTTGTTAAAGTCCTCTATCATCACTATGAAAAGTGATTTTAAATCCTAATTTTGCTTTTTCTGTGTGATGGGGTATTCAGGACTTGTTGTGGTGGGAGAACTGGGTTCTGATTATGCCAATTAGCCTTGGGTTTTGTTGCTTATGTTCTTGTGCTTGCCCCTCACCATCTGGTTATCTCTGATGCTACCTGCCCTTGCTGTTTCTGACTGGAGCCTGTCCCTTCTGTGATTTTGGTTGTGTCAAAACTCCTGAGTCCTGCTATCTCTGTGATCTCATTCTGGGATCCTATGATCCTGACATCCTGTTGTATCGTAACAATTGGGAGTCAAGCTTCCTTTTGTGTTGTAGGACTGTGTCCCTGGGCATGTTAGAGCACCTAGCAGTTTAACTTCCTTTGGGTGTTGTGGGACTGGGTGCAGAGCCAGAACCCAAAGTCTGCTCAGGGCACAGGGCTCAGATCAGAAGGAACCTGTGCCACTGGCTGGGCTGGGGTTTCTGTGTCCCTGGATACAAGGGTTCCCAGTTACTCCCTGTGTTTGGGCAGATTTTGTTGCCTCCTCGCCTTTGATTCTGGGCATGTTAGAGCACCTGGGATTTAAGCTTCCACTGGGTGTTGCAGGACTGAGTGTGGAGCCAATACCCAAGGTCTGCTCAGGGCATAGGCTCAGACCCAAAGGCAATGATTGAAATTCTTAGTCAAGAAATTAATAAATCCCTTAAAAATTCAGACAAACATAAACAAACATTGGAGGAAATAATTAAAACCTTTTTAAAGGTCAAGAAAAGCTGTCTTCTAATTGATTCCTCTTCTGGTCCCCACTCCTAATAGTAATGATGATATACATTCTAGTCCCCTTGCCACAACTCTGCCTTTATCCCTGGAGGACTTCTGCCACCTGTGACAACTAGGTAAGTTCTCCATGCCCCAGTCCACTGGCAGCATGGTCTCAGGGGAAAACACTGAGGAGTTAGGCTCTTCCTGTCCCCTTGTGCTCCATCTTCTGGTCCACATCCCTACCTACAAACCTAGATCCTCATTACATTTCTCCAGTCACACATCTGCCTGCATTCCTGAGCCTTGTGCCACTGAGAACAATTGGGCTTAAAGGCACCAGGGACTACCAACTCTACCTGCAACCTTGTGAGTCTACTGCCAACCAAGACAACCAGAGGCCTGAAGACCATAGGGACCTCCCCTCTTCATATAATCCTAGAAGCTTGCTATCACCCAGAACAAAGAGCTTTACCTGCAGTCATAGAGTCCTGCTACAATCATTCTAGTTCCCCACCCTCCTAGTCTCCTTACCTCAGCACCCAATAGGCAGAGATAATGTGATACCAGCCTGGGGCAGAGATTCCAAGCTTTGCTAGAGACCTCAAAGGCTGGGAAGAAACCCACATAGTCTGCCTTCCTGACTATCTAAATGTCCTCCAACTCTATTCCAAGCACTGTGCCCTCCTACTTCCTCTGCTCTGGCCCCCAAAAGAACATAGATTCCCTGCTCTACTAAAACCTGGGAGACAGGTAGATATCCAAGTAGGCTGCCCTGTGAGATAAATTTGCCCACTCTGTCTATGCCCATCCTATACCTATTTGCCCTTTTAGTTGCCATACCTCAGCATGAACTCATAAGACACAGTGAAATCAGTACTAAAGGGAAAGTTTATAGCACTAAATGCCTTCATGATGAAACTATAAAGTTCTTACACTAGCAACTTAACAACACACCTGAAACATCTAGAACAAAGAGAAGCATACACAGCCAAGAGGAGTACACAGCAGAAAATAATCAAACCCAGGTATGAAGAGACCAATACACAAGAATCAATGAACCAAATACTTGGTTTTTAAGGGCCCAAGAGTCACTGAAGAAAGACCCCAGACTCAAAAGTATGCAAAAGCAAAGAGCATTTATTTTGCAGAAACAAACAGCATGCATGAGTCAGCCATTCATTCAAAATGGTAACCCTGGGATAAGCTTTCAGGCTCCTTTTCAGTTCATCTAGGGAAATTTTAAAGATGGTTAGGTCATTTTTAATGTTATTGGCTAAGTAGGCAGCAATTACATTAGTACATTTGTAATATATCATTATATTAGTTTTACCATTTTTGATCAGGCTTTAGAGAAATTTCAGGAACCATCTCAGTCCTTGGACTGGCTATCTCTCTCAGCTGATTAATGGTCCACTTTCCATGTTTTTTTCTGAGAAGAGTTGCCTGCTTCTTAAAGAAAGTTAAACCTAGGCCTTGTTAAAAAGTGGAGTAAGTTTCAGTTAGACCTCTTATTCCTCTTTTAGTTGGGTTCCATCTCAAATCATTGAGTAGGGTTTAGGAGTTGATATTGAGATTTTAATGTCATGAGGTGAAACATGGACATTCATTCCTTCACAAATTTTATACAGATATTTAGAATGTAAGGTCCACAAATAAGAACAAGTAAGATTAACTATAATGGTCCCTCCAATGTGGAAAGAATGGTGCTGAGCAATAAAGACAAGTTAAAAAGATATTTATGTCAATTTTTAGAATGTTGTTTCTTTTTTTCTTTATCTTATCTTTTTCATACCAGGGACATTGATTCTTTTATGTCCCCAGAATTGTTGGCAACAAACCCTGAATTCTTCTCCTGGGGTGAGGCATAGCCTACCCTGATGTAAAAAGAGGGGGCCAAGCCTGAATGTGTTTTGTAGGGTAACTACTACTAGAAAAGACTTGGAGGCCTCAAGGTGTGAGATCAATTTTTATAACTCAGAGAAGTCAGCATCTATGGCTCATCTCAAGGCTCTATAATTTTTGCCTGGAAGGATCAGGGAAGTGATGCTAATTCCTACTGCCCCAGCAACACCAAATCTCAATATTGTTGGTATTAAAATTGTTGCTATCACCACTCATTTTTGTTTAGGTGACAGAAAGGGAAGGACAGCCAGGTGTTTACATCTTCATCTGCATAATAGAAGATTATGGGAGCCAATTGTATCAGTAATCAGATGCCTGGTCAAGAATGATTGCAGAATGGGTAGTGTGACATGTTCTTGCCTCTGGAGCAGACCAGAAGAATGTGGGTCTCCTCAAGTACTGGCGGTTGCAATAGGCATAAAGCTTGTTTGCATATTTTTTGCTTGTTTGCATATTAATGTACATATTCTGCCTCATGTTCCCCCTTTGGGAAATTTTTCCCTGCCAAGGTCAATAACTCCATGATAATCAGGAACAGTAGGATTCTGGAAAGCAAGAATGTGTTTGATGATCCTCAGCAATATAGTAACATCAATTCATCCCTTGGGCTGGAGAAAGAACTCTGGAAACATGAATTTGGTAATACATAAATCAGTGTAATAACTGTTCTTTAAAGGATTTCTCAACTATGCACAATATAAGGATGCAATATTAATTGTACAAGGCTATTCATAGACCTGAAAGAAGAGAGGCAGCTGCACTAAGAAGTCAGCTTAGTCAGAAAAATATTAAGAAAGGAAACATGATTTAGTCAATAGAAGAAAAATCTAGATCATGAAAGAGAAAGGAATAGCTAGAAAACATCTCAGATAGAGAGTTCTATAATCTTAGTGCTAAAATGGTGTTCTCCATGGTAGCAATCAAAAACTAAATTTGATCCAAATATTGTACTTCCTAAAGAAGTTAGTTATATGTGAGATCCAAATAGAGTTTGGGGATGGACAAAAGTCTGCTTTCAAGAAGAAACATGGGTTTGTTCACTGAGACATGTCCTGAACAGTCTGATATCCTTGTGAACCTCCGTTCTCCTGATGCACCCACATTTATCAGATCTTTGAGTTCTGTACCATACCAGGTTAGCTTCCCTTCCCCCACCCATCTTCCTTGATTACTAGGTCCTCTAGGTCAGCCCAAGCTTGCCTGAGCAGTCTGTTATCCTGAGAAGTTCTTCATTTTCCCACAAACTCTTTGTCAACTTTCATCAGACCTTTGGATCATCAAACATACAGGCCTACAGATCCTAACCAGTACAGTGAAAGAATACCCAGCAACTAGGATCATTGAGATTAACCTCCCTCCCAATACTTACTACAACAGGAATATCTGTGGATTCAAGACACCCAGAAGGTTAAAAGCTCTAGAAAGAACACAATCAACATAAGCCTGGGAAATATGCTACCTTCAGAACACAGCTACCCTACTAAGGTAGCCTTAGATATCCTAACACAAATAAACTGTAAGAAGATGACATTTAATCCAGTCTTATAAAATGAAATAAGCCTTTAAAGATGAAATTAATAAATTCCTTAAAGAAATACAGGAAAATACAATTAAACCAGTGAAAGAAATAAATAAAACTATTCAAGACCAGAAAATGAAAATAGAGGCAATAAAGAAAACACATTTTCCAGGGGAATCCTGGAGATGGAAAACCTAAGGAGGAGAACAGGAACAACAGATGCAAGCATCACCAACAGAATACAGGAGAAGAAAGAGAGAATCTCAGGCATAAAAGTGCAATAAAAGAAATGGATACATTAGTCAAAAATGTTATATCTAAAAATTATGAACACAAAACATCCATGAAATCTGGGATACCATGAAATTATGTAACCTAGGTATAACAGGACTTGAAGAAAGCAAGAGTCCCAGATCCAAGGCTTAGAAAATATTTTCAACAAAATCATAGAAGCAAAATTTCCCAACTTAAAGAAAAAGATGTGAATAAACATACAAAAAGCTTATAGAACACCAATCAGACAGGACTAAACAAGAAAATTCTCCTGCCACATAATAATAAAAACAAAAAATTCACAGTATAAAGAAATATTAAAAGTAGCGAGGAAAAAAAAGGTCACGTAACGTACAAAAGCAGTCCTATCAGAATTACACCCAACTGCTCATAAGAGAATTTAAAAAGTGAAACGATCCTGACTAGATATCTTACACTCTTTTAAAAACCACAAAGACCAACCTAGACTACTATATCTAGCAAAACTCTCAGTCACCTTGAAAGAGAAGAGAAGATATTTCAAGATAAATTCATGTTTAAATAATATCTACATGCAAATCTAACTCTACAGGAAACACTCGAAGAAAAACTCCAACAACTACATGCAAGAAAGCAGAAGTAATTCTGTACCAGCAAAAGCAAGGGAAGCATACATGCACACACACATGCACACACCACCAACATCAAAATAACAGGAATTAACAATCACTGGTCATTAATTGTTCATTAACAATGTAGTCAATCCCCCCAATCAAAAGACACAGACTAAAAGACTGGATGGTAAAACCAGATTCATCATTTTGCTGCATACAAGAAACACACCTCAGCAATGAAGTTAAAGTAAAGGGCTAAAAAGCCTGTTTTCTAAGGAAATGGACCCAAAAAGCAAGCTTGAGTAACCATTCTAATATCTAAAAAAATAGACTTTCCACCAAAATTAATTAATAGAGACCAGGAATTTCACTTCATATTCAACAACAACAACAACAAAAAATCTACCAAGATGATAGCTCAATTCTGATCATATATGACCCAAACACTGGATTTACCACAGAATTCTACAAGACCTTCAAAGAAAAGCAAATACTAATACTCCTCAAAATATTTCACAAAATATAAATGGAAGAGACACTGCCAAACTCATTCTATGAAACCACAGTCACCCTGATACCTAAACCATACAACAACTCAACAAAGAAAGAGAATTTCAGATCCATTTCCCTTATGTACATTGATGCAAAAATACTCAATAAAAGATTTAAAAACTGAACCCAGAAACACATGAAAAAACATCATCCATCATAAGCAAGTATGCTTCATCCCATGGATGCAGGAACAGTTCAATAAAATTTCCTCACTGTAATACACCATATAAAAAAACTGAAAGAAAAAAAATAACATGATCATCTGATTACATGCTGAAAATCCTTTGGCAAAATCCTAAATGCCTTCATATTAAAAGTGTTTGGGAGATCAGGGATATAAGGCACATACATTAAGATAATCAAAACAATATATAGCTAGCCAATATCTAACATCAAGTTAAATGGAAGAGAAATTTAAAGCAATTCCATTTAAATAAGGAGCAAGACCCTCCTGCAGTCTGAGGCCTGCGAGTGAGTGCACCTAGGAGCCCCCCAGACACATTCTGGGGGATCCAAAGAACCCATAGCCAGCGCTAGCACGCCCCTTCCACCGCTCGCCCCTCCTGCAGTCTGAGGCCTGCGGGTAAGTGCACCCAGGAGCCCCCCAGACACATTCTGGGGGATCCATAGAACCCATAGCCAGCGCTAGCACGCTCCTTCTGCTGCTCGCCCCCCCTCCGGTCTGAGGCCTGCAGGGTCTGAGTCCCAGACCAGACCTCTACCAGGTCTGCAGTTGTGTGGACCCCGGATTCCACCTGAGACATACTGGAAGGTCCGCTCAACCCAGAGCCACAGAGGAGCAACTGAACTCAGAGTGTCAGACAACATACCCTGAGATATCCAAGAGGAGACACTGCACCCAGAACAGCAGACATCTAGCTGGACTGCTACCTTGGAGGCACCATATCCTGAGGCATCCTAGAGATACCACTGTAATCAGGGCAGCTGGAAAAAATCACAAAGACATCTGGACTCCTAGAAGACCAAACAAAAGCGAGACAACTGGAAAGACAGGCTTCAATCAGAGACAGAAGTACAGGTAGCACTAGAATTAACCAGATGGCAAAAGGCAGGCGCAAGAACGTAAGCAAAAGAAACCAAAGTTACATGGCATCATCAGAACCCAGTTCCCCCATCATAGCAAGCCCTGAACACCCCATCACACCAGAAAAGCAGGATTCAGAATTAAAATCACTTCTCATGATGATGATAGAGGACTTTAAGAAAGACATAAATAACACTCTCAAAGAACAGATAGAAACCCTTAGAGAGGAAACACAAAAATCCCTTAAGGAATTACAAGAAAATGCAACCAAACGGGAGAAGGAATTAAACAAAACCATGCAGGATCTGAAAACGGAAGTAGAAACAATAAAGAAATCACAAAGGGAGAACACCCTGGAGATAGAAAACTTAAAAAAAACGATCAGGAGTCATAGATACAAGTATTACCAACAGAATACAAGAGATGGAAGAGAGAATCTCATGTGCAGAAGATACCATGGAAAACATTGACACAACTGTCAAAGAAAATGCAAAATACAAAAAGCTACTAACCCAAAATATACAAGAAATCCAAGACACAATGAGAAGGCCAAACCTAAGGATAATAGGAATAGATGAGGGGGAAGACTCCCAACTTAAAGGACCAGTAAATATTCTCAACAAAATTATAGAGGAAAACTTCCCTAACCTAAGGAAAGAGCTGTCCATAAATATACAAGAAGCCTACAGAACTCCAAATAGTTTAGACCAGAAAAGAAATACTTCCCGCCACATAATAGTCAAAACATCAAATGTACAAAACAAAGAAAAAATACTAAAAGCAGTGAGGGAAAAAGGCAAAGTAACATATAAAGGCAGACCTATAAGAATTACACCAGACTTCTCACCAGAGACCATAAAAGCCAGAAGATCCTGGACTGATATCATACAGACCCTAAAAGAACATAAGTGTCAGCCCAGACTACTATACCCAGCAAAACTGTCAATCATTATTGATGGAGAAACCAAAATATTCCATGACAAATCCAAATTTACACAGTATCTCAACACAAACCCAGCACTTCAAAGGATAATTGGTGGAAAACTCTATCACAAGGAGGGAAACTACAACCTGGAAAAAGCAGGAAAGTAATCTTCCAAAAACCATAAAAGAAGGTAGCTACACAAACATATCTCCACTGCCAATAACAAAAATAACAGGAAACAACACTCATTTTTCCTTAATATCTCTTAATATCAATGGACTCAATTCTCCAGTAAAAAGACATAGACTATCAGACTGGATACGTAAACAGGACCCAACATTTTGCTGCATTCAGGAAACGCACCTCTGTGGAAAGGACAGACACTACCTCAGAGTAAAAGGTTGGAAAACAAATCTTCCAAGCAAATGGTCCCAAGAAACAAGTTGGAGTAGCGATTCTAATATCAAATAAAATCAGTTTTCAACCAGAAGTAATCAAAAAAGATAAAGAAGGACACTTCATATTCATGAAAGGAAAAATGTACCAAGAGGAACTTGCAATTCTCAACATCTATGCCCCAAATGTAAGGGCACCCACATACATAAAAGACACTTTACTAAAACTTAAAGCATACATTGCACCCTACACAATAATAGTGGGAGATTTCAACACCCCACTCTCAGCTATGGACAGATCATGGAAACAGAAACTAAATCGAGACACAATGAAACTAACAGAAGTTATGAACCAATTGGACTTAACTGACATCTATAGAACATTTCATCCTAAAACAAAAGAATACACCTTCTTCTCAGCACCTCATGGTACCTTCTCGAAAATAGACCATATAATTGGTCACAAAACAGGCCTCAACAGATACAAAAAGATTGAAATAATCCCCAGCACCTTATCAGACCACCATGGATTAAGACTTGTCTTTGACATGGACAAAAACATCAGAAAACCGACATACACTTGGCAACTGAACAATGCTCTACTCAATGATAACTTGGTCAAGGAAGAAATAAAGAAAGAAATTAAAGACTTTTTAGATTTAAATGAAAATGAGGACACATCATATCAAAACATGTGGGACTCATTGAAAGCAGTACTAAGAGGAAAAATCATAGCTCTAAGTGCTTACAAAAAGAAAGTGGAAAGAGCATACATCAACAACTTGACAGCAAACCTGAAAGCATTAGAACAAAAAGAAGCTAGTATACCCAAGAGGAGTAGACGGCAGGAAATAGTCAAACTCAGGGCTGAAATCAACCAAGTCGAAACAAAAAGAACTATACAAAATATCAACAAAACCAGGAGCTGGTTCTTTGAGAAAATCAACAAGATAGACAAACCCTTAGCCAGACTAACCAAAGGGCGCAGAGACAGCATTCAAATTAATAAAATCAGAACTGAAAAGGGAGACATAACAACAGAAACAGAGGAAATTAAAAAAAAATTATCAGATCCTACTACAAAGGCCTATACTCAACAAAATTGGAAAATCTGGAGGAAATGGACAATTTTCTAGATAGATACCAGGTACCAAAGGTAAACGAGGAGCAGATAAACCACCTAAACAGTCCCATAACGCCTAAAGAAATAGACACAGTCATTAAAAATCTTCCCACCAAAAAATGTCCGGGGCCAGATGGTTTCAGTGCAGAATTCTTTCAGACCTTCAAGGAAGACCTAATACCAATCCTCTTCAAGTTATTCCATCGAATAGAAACAGAAGGAACACTACCCAATTCATTCTATGAAGCTACCATTACACTCATACCTAAACCACAGAAAGACCCAACAAAGAAAGAGAACTACAGACCAATCTCTCTTATGAATATTGATGCAAAAATACTCAATAAAATTCTCGCAAACCGAATCCAACAACACATCAAAACAATTATCCATCAAGATCAAGTAGGCTTTATCCCAGGAATGCAGGGATGGTTCAATATTCGGAAATCCATCAATGTAATCCACTACATAAATAAACTCAGAGAGAAAAACCACATGGTCATATCACTAGATGCTGAGAAAGCATTTGACAAAATTCAACATCCCTTCATGTTAAAAGTCTTGGAAAGATCAGGAATACAAGGCCCATATCTAATCATAGTAAAAGCAATATACAGCAAGCCAGTAGCCAACATCAAACTAAATGGAGAGAAACTTGAAGCAATCCCACTAAGATCAGGGACTAGGCAAGGCTGCCCACTCTCACCTTACCTATTCAATATAGTACTGGAAGTCTTAGCTAGAGCAATTAGACAACAAAAGGAAGTCAAAGGGATACAGATAGGAAAGGAAGAAGTCAAAATTTCACTATTTGCAGATGACATGATAGTATACTTAAGTGAACCTAAAACTTCCACCAGAGAACTCCTAAACCTGATAAACAACTTTAGCAATGTGGCTGGATATAAAATCAACTCAAACAAATCAGTAGCCTTCCTCTACTCAAAGGATAAACAGGCAGAGAAAGAAATCAGGGAAATGACACCCTTCACAATAGCCATGAATAAAATAAATTATCTTGGAGTGAATCTAACAAAGCAAGTGAAAGATCTGTATGACAAGAACTTCAAGTCTCTCAAGAAAGAAATTGAAGAACATCTCAGAAGATGGAAAGATCTCCCATGCTCCTGGATTGGCAGGATTAATTTAGTAAAAATGGCTATCCTGCCAAAAGCAATCTACAGATTCAGTGCAATACCCATCAAAATTCCAAATCAATTCTTCATAGAGATAGAAAGAGCAATTTACAAATTCATTTGGAGTAACAAAAAACCTAGGATAGCGAGAACTATTCTCAACAATAAAAGAACCTCTGGGGGAATCACCATTCCGGACCTCAAACTGTACTACAGAGCAGTAGTGATAAAAACTGCATGGTATTGGTACAGAGGCAGAAAGGATGATCAATGGAACAGAATTGAAGACCCAGAAATGAACCTGCATACCTATGGTCACTTGATATTTGACAAGGGAGCTAAATTCATCCAGTGGAAAAAGGACAGCATTTTCAACAAGTGGTGCTGGCTCAACTGGAGGTCAACATGTAGAAGAATGCAAATTAATCCATTCTTATCTCCTTGCACAAAGCTCAACTCCAAGTGGATAAAGGACCTTCACATAAAGCCAGGTACACTGAAAATATTAGAAGAGAAGTTGGGGAAGACCCTCGAATACCTAGGCACAGGGGAAAAGTTCCTGAACAGAACACCAATGGCTTATGCTCTAAGATCAAGAATCGACAAATGGGACCTCATCAAATTGCAAAGCTTCTGTAAGGCAAAGGACACTGTCAACAAGACAAAACGGCAACCAACAGATTGGGAAAAGATCATTACCAATCCTTCATCTGATAGGGGGCTAATATCTAATATTTACAAAGAACTCAAGAAATTAGGCGCCAAACAACAAAATAACCCCATTAAAAAATGGGGTACAGAGCTAAACAAAGAACTCTCAACTGAGGAAACTCGAATGGCCGAGAAGCACCTTAAGAAATGCTCAACATCCTTAGTCATCAGGGAAATGCAAATCAAAACAACACTGAGATACCACCTGACACCAGTCAGAATGGCTAAGATCAAAAACTCAGGTGATAGTAGATGCTGGCGAGGATGTGAAGAAAGAGGAACACTCCTGCATTGTTGGTGGGGTTGCAAGCTGGTACAACCACTTTGGAAGTCAGTTTGGCGGTTCCTCAGAAAATTGGACATAGCACTACCTGAGGACCCAGCTATACCACTTCTGGGTATATACCCAGAAAATGCCTCAACAAATAACAAAGACATATGCTCCACTATGTTCATAGCAGCCCTATTTATAATAGCCAGAAGCTGGAAAGAACCCAGATGCCCTTCAACAGAGGAATGGATACAAAAAATGTGGTACATTTATACAATGGAATATTACTCAGCTATTAAAAATAATGAATTCGAGAAATTCTTAGGTAAATGGATGGATCTAGAAAATATCATCCTGAGTGAGGTAACCCAATCACAAAAGAACACACATGGTATTTACTCACTGATAAGCGGAGATTAGCCCAAAAGTTTGAAACAACAAAGATTCAACTACCAGACGACACGAAGCTCATGAAGAAGAAAGAACAAGTGAGGATGCCTAGGTCTTTCTTAGAAGGAGTAACTAAATAACCAAAAGAGCAAATATGGAGACAAAGTGTGGGTCAGAATCTGAAGGGGGGGTTGTAGGGAGACCATTGTGTCTGGGTACTCATTCCATAGGCAGTCACCAAAAATAGACGCTGATAGGGATGTCAGGATGGGAAAGCTGACAGCAGCCTGATAAGGCTGTCTCCTTAGAGGTCTCTCAGAGTCGGACATACCCAGAGACAGATACCCACAGCTATCCATTAATCTGATCAAAGTTCCCAATGGAGGAGTTAGAGAGTAAATTGAAGGAACCGTGAACCATAAGGGCTGGTGGCCCTGTGAGGAGAGCAAGAATACCAACCAGCCAGAGCTCCCCAGGGTTTAAACCACCAGCCCAGGAGCACATAGGGAGAGACACATGACTCCAGCTGTATATGTAGGGGAGGATGGCCCTGTTGGGCATAGGTGGGAGACAAGATCATTGGTACCCTGAAGGCTGAGCACTGAGGGGGGGGGAATCTGAGGGTGGGGAGGGAGGCTGGGGGTAGGTGGGTAAACACCTTCATAGAGGCAGGAGGAGGGGGGATGGGATAAGGGTTTCCTGGGTGGTGGGGGAAATATGGTAAGGGGATAAAATTTGAAATGTAAATATTATATCCAATAAAAGAGGGGAAAAATAGAAAAGCGGTTAGAACCAACATTCTTAATAAAATGTCAGCCCTCCTTAAAAAAAAAAAAGCTATCTTGATACTAAAATTTGTTTTGAGAATTGTATATTGCAGAATGATCAGCCTTGGTTTATCTACTCAACAAGCAAGATGGGCAGACCTGCTCAAACCTCTGAGGTCCGTGAATTCCATCTGGAGGCAGCGAAGACACAGCATCAGAGGATTGTCAACTTGCTCTCCCCCCCACTCCTCTTCTAATATCTCAACGCCCATAATCAGCTTGAAGAAGCTAATGATGAGTCAGCGCCCCTATTCCCTGGGCATGGGGACTAAGGTGGTAAATGTTGGGCTGTCTCCCTAGGGAAAAGTAGTGGTTTTGTCGGAATAGAGAGGATTAGCTAGGGTTTATTGCATAGCCATAACCTATTAGTAGAAATCTGTATAATTAATATCAAGATGAAGATATAAATTCTTAAATGGCACCAATTTACTTTGTTTACAAATTTTAAGGTTTTCATTGGCATGAGCTTCTTAGTGATATAAGAGTGAGATGAATATTGTTACTCTCATAGGCATTGTACCAGTATAACACACTTAGGAATACAAAGCTTAGACCCAGTCCTTCTTTAACTTTTTCAACTGATTTGAGATGGTCAGCCTGTGAGTTAAGGGACTATAGCAAATTCATGACTTGGAGTTTATTATAAGGGTGTTCTCTATGTTTTATTTAGAAATAGCTGAGTGGAGTTAACAGGCAACAGTCCAGATTACCTTACATGGATAGCTGGTTTTCAAAACATCAGAAATCCTTAGAATTGACATGACAAACATTTCAGTATTAATGTTCATTTTCAGTAGAGACCTGTCTGCTCCGGACAGCTTCCAATGTTAAATTCTAAGAAGAAATTGAGCATCCTTGGAGTTACTCCAGTTGTGGTGAGACAGCCACTAGGCAAGAATTGCCACTTTCCTTCTACAGACAAATTACTGTCCAGAAAAGGACACACTTGCAGAATAGTCGACTGATTATATCTGCCTAGACAGAGTAATCAGCCCTTAATAATTCTGCAGCACTAAGGTCTGTCAGATGATCCTGGGCCAGAAGGCAGAAGAACAGATGCTCCAATGTTTTAAAGTAGAGCAAGTGTCCAGGTGTTCAGAGGTCTCTATAAATTGGCTAAGTTTTAGAAGCTATGCTTTGTGCTTCCCACAATTATAGTCAACTCAGTCATTCTGGATTTCTGATGGGGTTGAAAACTTATAGCTATTTACTTTGAGAGAAAAGATCTGAGTGTTTGGTCATCAGCTGACATTATCCTAAAGCCAAGGGAAAAGCCAGGTTCAGAACTAAGTGTTTTAGTTAGGATAGATGACAGAGGTGCTGGTTAGTCAACAAAAGGATGGACTGGGTATTAGGACTATCTTGTACCTCACTGGTACAAATAGGCATAATTATGCTCTAATTGTATATTGAGAGAAAAGTTTCCTTTTAACAGGAAGGGTGATGTGTAGGAGGAGCTAAGGTGGGAGGAGTACTAAGAGGAAGAAAAGGAGTAAGAAGAGGAGAAGAAGAAGGAGAGGAGAAGCTAGGTGATGAAAGAGAGATAGAGGGGGGAGACAGGGAAGCAGATGTTCATGTATCTCCACCAGTCAAAGATAGTTGATATATCGAGGTTGGGTAGTGGGTTACACCTCTGATTGAACAATACCAAACTTATAAAGCCTATGATTAACATTTCTTAAAAAAATGTATAAATGCAAAAAGGAAAAGGGGGCATGGGATAGGGGTTTTCTAAGGGGGGGGGAATGGGGAAACGGGATGGTATCTGAAGTGTAAATGAAAGATCTAATAAAAAAAAAAGAAAAAAAAATAAG